>NW_027254393.1:0-226868 GCF_044704955.1 Pristiophorus japonicus | reverse complement strand
ATGGGGAGAGGTGGGGATGGGGAGAGGTGGGGTTGGGAGAGGTGGGGTTGGGGGATATGGGGAGAGGTGGGGTTGGGTGATATGGGGAGAGGTGGGATTGGGGAGAGGTGGGGTTGGGGGATATGGGGAGAGGTGGGGTTGGGGGATATGGGGAGAGGTGGGGTTGGGTGATATGGGGAGAGGTGGGGTTGGGGGATATGGGGAGAGGTGGGGTTGGGTGATATGGGGAGAGGTGGGGTTGGGGGATATGGGGAGAGGTGGGGTTGGGGGATATGGGGAGAGGTGGGGTTGGGGGATATGGGGAGAGCTGGGGTTGGGGAAAGGTGGGGTTGGGGGATATGGGGAGAGGTGGGGTTGGGGAGAGATGGGTTTGGGGGATATGGGGAGATGTGGGTTTGGGGGATATGGGGAGAGGTGGGGTTGGGGGATATGGGGAGAGTTGGGATTGGGGGATATGGGGAGAGGTGGGGTTGGGGATATGGGGAGAGGTGGGGTTGGAGATGTGGAGAGGTGGTGTAGGGGGATATGGGGAGAGGTGGGGTTGGGGGAGCTGGGGTTGGGGGATATGGGGAGAGGTGGGGTTGGGGGAGATGGGGAGAGGTGGGGTTGGGGGAGATGGGGAGAGGTGGGGTTGGGGGAGATGGGGAGAGGTGGGGTTGGGGGAGATGGGGAGAGGTGGGGTTGGGGGAGATGGGGAGAGGTGGGGTTGGGGGAGATAGGGAGAGTTGGGGTTGGGGGATATGGGGAGAAGGTGGGGTTGGGGGATATGGGGAGAAGGTGGGGTTGGGGGATATGGGAGAGGTGGGGTTTGGGAGAGGTGGGGGAGATGGGGAGAGGTGGGGTTGGAGATATGGGGAGAGGTGGGTTTGGGGAGATGGGGAGAGGCGGGGTTGGGGATGTGGGGAGAGGTGGGGTTGGGGGAGATGGGGAGAGGTGGGGTTGGGGAGATGGGGAGAGGTGGGGTTGGGGATATGGGGAGAGGTGGGGTTGGGGGAGATGGGGAGAGGTGGGAGAGGGGGATGGGGTTGGGGGAGATGGGGAAGTGGGGTTGGGGGAGATGGGGAGAGGTGGGGTGGGGAGAGGGGGGGTTGGGGATGGTTGGGGGAGATGGGGAGAGGTGGGGTTGGGGGAGATGGGGAGAGGTGGGGTTGGGGGAGATGGGGAGTGGTAGGGTTGGGGGAGATGGGGAGAGGTGGGGTTGGGGGAGATGGGGAGAGGTGGGGTTGGCGGAGATGGGGTTGGGGAGATGGTGAGAGGTGGGGTTGGGGGAGATGGGGAGAGGTGGGGTTGGGGGAGATGGGGAGAGGTGGGGAGGGAGAGGGTGGGGTTCGGGGAGATGGGGAGAGGTGGGATATGGGGAGAGATGGGGTTGGGGGAGATGGGGAGAGGTGGGGTTGGGGGGACATGGGAAGAGGTGGGGTTGGGGGACATGCGGAGAGGTGGGGTTTGGGGATATGGGGAGAGGTGGGGTTGGGGGAGGTGGGGTTGTGGTTGGTGAGGTTCCTTGATTCCTTCCTTACACCCTGTCGTGCTAACTGCTCTCTGTGGTGTGTACAAGGTCCACCCGTCCTACTTCGCTTTCCTGGAAACGGGTGGTGCTGTGATGTGCTCATTGTCTGTAATCCTCTCTCCAGATGGCACCGGGATGGTTGGCCGTATCTTCTTTGCCTGGATGAAGGGTAAGTCTTGCAACTGTAACATTCAACACGATTAGTGTGACGTACCAGACCGCCCAACTGTCCGTGGTCCCTTGTCTGTGTGTCTGTCTGTGTGTGTGTGTGTCCGTGTGTAATGTCTGTGATCCCCTGTCTGTCTGTCTCTGTGTGTGTGTCCGTGTGTAATGTCTGTGATCCCCTGTCTGTCTGTCTCTGTGTGTGTGTCCGTGTGTAATGTCTGTGATCCCCTGTCTGTCTGTCTCTGTGTGTGTGTGTGTGTAATGGGGACTGTGATGTTCAAGTTATGACCTGTGCCCTCTTCCCCCATTCTCTCTTAACGTTGCCTTTATTCCACACAGGAGCAGGTTGGACTGTGATGCGAAGAAGTGGAGGTGAGTTTATTGCACTGAGACTCATGTTCCTGAAGCAGCAGATCTCTGTAATGCATTAAATGCCCTGTGACAGTGTAGATGGAGCCTTAAATCTGTATCTAACCCCGTGCTGTACCTGCCCTGGGAGTGTTTGATGGGACAGTGTAGAGGGAGCTTTACTCTGTATCTAACCCCATGCTGTACCTGCCCTGGGAGTGTTTGATGGGACAGTGTAGAGGGAGCTTTACTCTGTATCTCACCTGTGCTGTATCTGCCCTGGGAATGTTTGATGGCACAGTGTAGAGGGAGCTTTACTCTATATCTAACCCATGCTGTACCTGCCCTGGGAGTGTTTGATGGGACAGTGTAGAGGGAGCTTTACTCTGTATCTAACCCCCTGTACCTGCCCTGGGAGTCTTTGATGGAACAGTGTAGAGGGAGCTTTACTCTGTATCTAACCCCGTGCTCTACCTGCCCTGGGAGTGTTTGATGGGACAGCGTAGAGGGAGCTTTAATCTGTATCTAACCCATGCTGTACTTGCCCTGGGTGTGTTTGATGGGACAGTGTAGAGGGAGCTTTACTCTGTATCTAACCCCGTGCTGTACCTGTCCTGAGAGTGTTTGATGGGACAGTGTAGAGGGAGCTTTACTCTGTATCTAACCCCGTGCTGTACCTGCCCTGGGAGTGTTTGATGGGACCGGGTAAGGGGAGGTTTCATTATATTTACAGGCTGAGTATTTAAATAACCTTTTCTTTCTATGACCGCAGGCTGTTTGCTGATGGTCTGAACGACCTGGCGATATTCCTGGAAATTGTTGCCCCTGCTTTCCCGCCAATCTTCACCCTTACCATCTGCGTTTCTGGTGTGTTTAAGGTGAGTTCATTAAGGTGAGGGGGAACTGTGTCTCTGAACGGAAGCAGTAAAGCTCTCAGTTTGCTCTCCTGTGGCTGATAATGGAACCACATTTCACACTAAGGTCTCTTTACATTCTGATTACCGATGCCTTTCACACCCTTAGAACTCACGCCAAATTTGTGGGTAAGGTGGAACCGCACAGGGTAGGAAGCATTGGTGGTGAGTTAGCTGATCGGATCTGGTGCTGCCTTTAATGGACCGGCCAAGCTGAGCAGTGCTCCACTCAGCTCCAGAGAGTAGAAAGAAAAAAGTGAGAAATACTTACATTTATATAGCGCCTTTCACGACCACCGGACGTCTCAAAGCGCTTTACATCCGAGCAATGCCACAGGAGGTGTGGCAGTCCTCTGACTCTGGGAGCAATGCCACAGGAGGTGTGGCAGTCCTCTGACTCTGGGAGCAATGCCACGGGAGGTGTGACAGTCCTCTGACTCTGGGAGCAATGCCACAGGAGGTGTGGCAGTCCTCTGACTCTGGGAGCAATGCCACAGGAGGTGTGACAGTCCTCTGACTCTGGGAGCAATGCCACAGGAGGTGTGACAGTCCTCTGACTCTGGGAGCAATGCCACAGGAGGTGTGGCAGCCCTCTGACTCTCCGAGCAATGCCACAGGAGGTGTGGCAGTCCTCTGACTCTCCGAGCAACGCCACAGGGACGTCCACGGCCCTCACTGGGCAATGCCAAGGGTTGTCCACGGTCCTCACTAACTGAACAATGGCATAGGAGGCCCCAGGGTCCTCGCACTATGAGCAATGACACGGGAGGTCCCAGGGACCTCGCACTATGAGCAATGCCCCGGGAGGTCCATCGGTCCTCGCACTATGAGCAATGCCCCGGGAGGTCCATCGATCCTCGCACTATGAGCAATGCCCCGGGAGGTCCATCGGTCCTCGCACTATGAGCAATGACACAGGAGGTCCCGGGGTCCTCGCACTATGAGCAATGACACGGGAGGTCCATCGGTCCTCGCACTATGAGCAATGACACGGGAGGTCCCGGGGTCCTCGCACTATGAGCAATGACACGGGAGGTCCTGGGGTCCTCGCACTATGAGCAATGCCACGGGAGATCCATCGATCCTCGTACTATGAGCAATGCCCCGGGAGGTCCATCGGTCCTCGCACTATGAGCAATGACACGGGAGATCCATCGGTCCTCGCACTATGAGCAATGCCCCGGGAGGTCCATCGGTCCTCGCACTATGAGCAATGCCCCGGGAGGTCCATCGGTCCTCGCACTATGAGCAATGACACGGGAGGTCCTGGGGTCCTCGCACTATGAGCAATGACACGGGAGATCCATCGGTCCTCGCACTATGAGCAATGACACGGGAGGTCCATCGATCCTCGCACTATGAGCAATGACACGGGAGGTCCCGGGGTCCTCGCACTATGAGCAATGACACAGGAGGTCCCGGGGTCCTCGCACTATGAGCAATGACACGGGAGGTCCCGGGGTCCTCGCACTATGAGCAATGACACGGGAGATCCATCGATCCTCGCACTATGAGCAATGCCCCGGGAGGTCCATCGGTCCTCGCACTATGAGCAATGACACAGGAGGTCCCGAGGTCCTCGCACTATGAGCAATAACACGGGAGATCCATCGATCCTCGCACTATGAGCAATGCCACGGGAGGTCCATCGGTCCTCGCACTATGAGCAATGCCACGGGAGGTCCATCGATCCTCGCACTATGAGCAATGCCCCGGGAGATCCATCGATCCTCGCACTATGAGCAATGACACGGGAGGTCCCGGGGTCCTCGCACTATGAGCAATGCCCCGGGAGGTCCATCGGTCCTCGCACTATGAGCAATGCCACGGGAGGTCCATCGGTCCTCGCACTATGAGCAATGACACAGGAGGTCCCGAGGTCCTCGCACTATGAGCAATAACACGGGAGATCCATCGATCCTCGCACTATGAGCAATGCCACGGGAGGTCCATCGGTCCTCGCACTATGAGCAATGCCACGGGAGGTCCATCGATCCTCGCACTATGAGCAATGCCCCGGGAGATCCATCGATCCTCGCACTATGAGCAATGACACGGGAGGTCCCGGGGTCCTCGCACTATGAGCAATGCCCCGGGAGGTCCATCGGTCCTCGTACTATGAGCAATGCCACGGGAGGTCCATCGGTCCTCGCACTATGAGCAATGCCCCGGGAGGTCCATCGGTCCTCGCACTATGAGCAATGCCACGGGAGGTCCATCGGTCCTCGCACTATGAGCAATGCCACGGGTGGTCCTGGGGTCCTCGCACTATGAGCAATGCCCCGGGAGATCCATCGATCCTCGCACTATGAGCAATGACACGTGAGATCCTGGGGTCCTCACACTATGAGCAATGACACGGGAGGTCCATCGATCCTCGCACTATGAGCAATGACACGGGAGGTCCATCGATCCTCGCACTATGAGCAATGCCCCGGGAGGTCCATCGATCCTCGCACTATGAGCAATGCCACGGGAGGTCCTGGGGTCCTCGCACTATGAGCAATGACACGGGAGGTCCATCGATCCTCGCACTATGAGCAATGCCCCGGGAGGTCCATCGGTCCTCGCACTATGAGCAATGACACGGGAGGTCCATCGATCCTCGCACTATGAGCAATGCCACGGGAGATCCTGGGGTCCTCGCACTATGAGCAATGACACGGGAGGTCCATCGGTCCTCGCACTATGAGCAATGCCCCGGGAGGTCCATCGATCCTCGCACTATGAGCAATGCCACGGGAGGTCCTGGGGTCCTCGCACTATGAGCAATGACACGGGAGGTCCATCGATCCTCGTACTATGAGCAATGACACGGGAGGTCCATCGGTCCTCGCACTATGAGCAATGCCCCGGGAGGTCCATCGGTCCTCGCGCTATGAGCAATGCCACGGGAGGTCCATCGGTCCTCGCACTATGAGCAATGCCCCGGGAGGTCCATCGATCCTCGCACTATGAGCAATGCCACGGGAGGTCCATCGGTCCTCGCACTATGAGCAATGCCACGGGAGGTCCTGGGGTCCTCGCACTATGAGCAATGACACGGGAGGTCCATCGGTCCTCGCACTATGAGCAATGCCCCGGGAGGTCCATCGGTCCTCGCACTATGAGCAATGACACGGGAGGTCCATCGATCCTCGCACTATGAGGAATGCCCCAGGAGGTCCATCGATCCTCGCACTATGAGCAATGACACGGGAGGTCCATCGGTCCTCGCACTATGAGCAATGACACGGGAGGTCCATCGGTCCTCGCACTATGAGCAATGCCCCGGGAGGTCCATCGATCCTCGCACTATGAGCAATGACACGGGAGGTCCATCGGTCCTCGCACTATGAGCAATGACACGGGAGGTCCATCGGTCCTCGTACTATGAGCAATGTCCCCGGGAGGTCCATCGGTCCTCGCACTATGAGCAATGACACGGGAGGTCCATCGATCCTCGCACTATGAGCAATGACACGGGAGGTCCATCGGTCCTCGCACTATGAGCAATGACACGGGAGGTCCATCGGTCCTCGCACTATGAGCAATGCCCCAGGAGGGTCGGGCAGAGTTTCACTGTGTCCTTTCTCTGTTTCCAGTCCATAGTCGGGGTGGCAGGAGGAGCAACGCGGGCAGCCCTCACCATGCACCAGGCCAGGCGCGACAACATGGCCGACGTCTCGGCAAAGGACGGCAGCCAGGTACCCGCGGTGGGGGGTGGTCTCGCGACGGGTACGAGCAGGCGATGAGACGCCACCTTTCACGGGGTGCCCGATATCAGGAAAGGCCCAGGCTGCATCCGCGGCCAAGTGCTGAGTGAGCTGCATCATACCCAGTGTGGCACTGAACCTCACACATGGAGCAGGAAAGGCCCAGGCTCCATAAGCGCGTGTTTGTGTCTCTGTGTGTCTTTGTGGGCGATTGCGTGTGCATGTATATGTGTGGGTGATTTTGTGTGTGTATAGGTGAATGCGGGTGTGTGTGGGTGAATGTGCATGCATGTGTGTGCGTATGACTGTGTTTGTGCGCGTGAGCGTGTGTTTGTGCGCGTGGGCGTGTGTTTGTGCGCGTGGGCGTGTGTTTGTGCGCGTGGGCGTGTGTTTGTGCGCGGGGCTGTGTGTTTGTGCGCGGGGCTGTGTGTTTGTGCGCGGGGCTGTGTGTTTGCGCGCGCGGGGCTGTGTGTTTGCGCGCGCGGGACTGTGTGTTTGTGCGCGCGGGGCTGTGTGTTTGTGCGCGCGGGGCTGTGTGTTTGTGCGCGCAGGGCTGTGTGTTTGTGCGCGCGTGGGTGTGTGTTTGTGCGTGTGGGTGTGTGTTTGTGCACGCGGGTGTTTGCGCGCAGGACTGTGTGTTTGTGCGCGTGGGACTGTGTGTTTGTGCGCGCGTTGGTGTGTGTTTGTGCGCGTGGGTGTGTGTTTGTGCGTGTGTGGGTGTGTGTTTGTGCGTGTGGGTGTGTGTTTGTGCACGCGGGTCTGTGTGTTTGTGCGCGCGGGACTGTGTTTGTGCGTGTGTTTGTGCGTGTGGGTGTGTGCGTGCCTGTGTGGTGATTGTGTTTGTGCGTGCGCGCCTGTATGTGTGCGGATGACTCAGGGACCGACTGGGGGAGGCGGGGAATGGATGGGGAGTGTACAGACTTCCCTGCGGTTTGAAGGACTGTGTGTCTCATTCTCTGTCGCTCTGTGTCTGCCGCAGGAGACCCTGGTGAACTTGGCCGGGCTGTTGGTCAGCCTCCTTCTCACCCCACTCGTCACCGACAACATCCTGTACGTGGGTAACGCTAACTCCTGGAAATCCCAGGGGAGCGGCCGGGAATTCTGCACCGGGGTCGGGTTATGTGAGGGAGCGGAGGCGAATTCTGTGCTGGGGGCGGCATACCTGAGGGAGATGGTGGGAATTCTGTCGATAAGTTCGAGTATCTGCGGGAGAGAGTGGGAATTGCGGGCTGGGATTGGGATATGTGAGGAAGTGGGTGGGAATTCTGGGATTGGGATATGTGAGGGAGAGGGTGGGAATTCTGGGATTGGGATGTGAGGGAGAGTGTGGGAATTCTGGGATTGGAATATGTGAGGGAGTGGTTGGGAATTTTGGGATTGGGATGTGTGAGGGAGTGGGTGGGAATTCTGGGATTGGGATGTGAGGGAGAGTGTGGGAATTCTGGGATTGGAATATGTGAGGGAGAGGATGGGAATTCTGGGTTTGGGATGTGTGAGGGAGTGGGTGGGAATTCTGGGATTGGGATATGTGAGGGAGTGGGTGTGAATTCTGGGATTGGGATATGTGAGGGAGAGTGTGGGAATTCTGGGTTTGGGATGTGAGGGAGAGTGTGGGAATTCTGGGATTGGAATATGTGAGGGAGAGGGTGGGAATTCTGGGTTTGGGATGTGTGAGGGAGTGGGTGGGAATTCTGGGATTGGGATATGTGAGGGAGTGGGTGTGAATTCTGGGATTGGGATATGTGAGGGAGAGTGTGGGAATTCTGGGTTTGGGATGTGAGGGAGAGTGTGGGAATTCTGGAATTGGGATGTGTGAGGGAGTGGGTGGGAATTGTGGGCTGGGATGTGTGAGGGAGTGGGGGAATTCTGGGCTGGGATGTGTGAGGGGGAGGGTGGGAATTCTGGGCTGGGATGTGTGAGGGGGAGTGTGGGAATTCTGGGCTGCGATGTGTGCGAATTCTGGGATTGGGATATGTGAGGGGGAGGGTGGGAATTCTGGGCTGGGATGTGTGAGGGAGAGTGTTGGAATTGTGGGATTGACATATGTGAGGGGGAGTCTGGGAATTCTGGGCTGGGATGTGTGAGGGGGAGTGTGGGAATTGTGGGATTGGGATGTGTGAAGGAGAGTGTGGGAATTGTGGGATTGGGATGTGTGAGGGAGAGTGTGGGAATTGTGTGATTGGGATGTGTGAGGGAGAGGGTGGGAATTGTGGGCTGGGATGTGTGAAGGAGAGTGTGGGAATTGTGGGATTGGGATGTGTGAGGGAGAGTGTGGGAATTGTGGGATTGGGATGTGTGAGGGAGAGTGTGGGAATTCTGGGCTGGGATGTGTGAGGGGGAGGGTGGGATTTCCAGGATTGGGATGTGTGAGGGGGAGTGTGGGAATTGTGGGCTGGGATGTGTGAGGGGGAGTGTGGGAATTCTGGGCTGGGATGTGTGAGGGGGAGGGTGGGAATTGTGGGATTGGGATGTGTGAGGGAGAGTGTGGGAATTGTGGGATTGGGATGTGTGAGGGAGAGTGTGGGAATTCTGGGCTGGGATGTGTGAGGGGGAGGGTGGGATTTCCAGGATTGGGATGTGTGAGGGGGAGTGTGGGAATTGTGGGCTGGGATGTGTGAGGGGGAGTGTGGGAATTCTGGGCTGGGATGTGTGAGGGGGAGTGTGGGAATTCTGGGCTGGGATGTGTGAGGGGGAGTTTGGGAATGCTGGGCTGGGATGTGTGAGGGGGAGGGTGGGATTTCTGGGCTGGGATGTGTGAGGGGGATGGTGGGAATTCTGGGCTGGGATGTGTGAGGGGGAGTGTGGGAATTGTGGGATTGGGATGTGTGAGGGGGAGTGTGGGAATTCTGGGCTGGGATGTGTGAGGGGGAGTGTGGGAATTCTGGGCTGGGATGTGCGAGGGGGAGGGTGGGATTTCTGGGCTGGGATGTGTGAGGGGGAGTCTGGGAATTCTGGGCTGGAATGTGTGAGGGGGAGTGTGGGAATTGTGGGATTGGGATGTGTGAGGGAGAGGGTGGGAATTGTGGGCTGGGATGTGTGAAGGAGAGTGTGGGAATTGTGGGATTGGGATGTGCGAGGGGGAGGGTGGGATTTCTGGGCTGGGATGTGTGAGGGGGAGGGTGGGATTTCCAGGATTGGGATGTGCGAGGGGGAGGGTGGGATTTCTGGGCTGGGATGTGTGAGGGGGAGTGTGGGATTTCCAGGATTGGGATGTGTGAGGGAGAGTGTGGGATTTCTGGGCTGGGATGTGTGAGGCAGTGACTGGGAATGGTCTCCAGCGATACTGACCCGGGTTTCCATTCCTTTCCAACAGCCTCACTTACCTGCTCTATGCTCTCTTCACTTCGCTGCACCTGTACGCCAACTACCGTGCGGTCAGGGGCGTCGTCATGGAGACGCTGAACCAGGCCCGGCTCAGCCTGACGGTCAACGACTTCCTGCGGCTGGGCAAGGTTCCCCCTCCAAGCTCCGTCAACCCCCGGGAGCCCCTCCTGCCTGGTGAGCCCGGAATCTAACCTCCCCAACCGCAGCCTCCAGCTCCAGCTCCAGCTCCCGATTCCAGAGGCTCGAGCCCCAAAGTGCAGGCCGACAATCCCCGGTTGCCAGTACTGAGGGAGTGCTGCACTGTCGGAGGGGCGGTACTGAGGGAGTGCCGCACTGTCGGAGGGGCAGGACTGAGGGAGTGCCGCATTGTCGGAGGGACAGTACTGAGGGAGTGCCGCACTGTCGAATGGCAGTACTGAGGGAGTGCCGCACTGTCGGAGGGGCAGTACTGAGGGAGTGCCGCACTGTCGGAGGGGCAGTACTGAGATAGCGCCGCACTGTCGGAGGGGCAGTACTGAGGGAGCGCCGCACTGTCGGAGGGGCAGTACTGAGATAGCGCCGCACTGTCGGAGGGGCAGTACTGAGGGAGCGCCGCACTGTCGGAGGGGCAGTACTGAGATAGCGCCGCACTGTCGGAGGGGCAGTACTGAGGGAGCGCCGCACTGTCGGAGGGGCAGTACTGAGGGAGCGCCGCACTGTCGGAGGGGCAGTACTGAGGGAGCCCCGCACTGTCGGAGGGGCAGTACTGAGGGAGCACCGCACTGTCGGAGGGGCAGTACTGAGGGAGCACCGCACTGTCGGAGGGGCAGTACTGAGGGAGCACCGCACTGTCGGAGGGGCAGTACTGAGGGAGCCCCGCACTGTTGGAGGGGCAGTACTGAGGGAGCACCGCACTGTCGGAGGGGCAGTACTGAGGGAGTGCCGCACTGTCGGAGGGGCAGTACTGAGGGAGTGCTGCACCGTCGGAGGGGCAATACTGAGGGAGCGCCGCACTGTCGGAGGGACAGTACTGAGGGAGCACCGCACTGTCGGAGGGACAGTACTGAGGGAGTGCCGCACTGTCGGAGGGGCAGTACTGAGGGAGCGCCGCACTGTCGGAGGGGCAGTACTGAGATAGCGCCGCACTGTCGGAGGGGCAGTACTGAGGGAGCGCCGCACTGTCGGAGGGGCAGTACTGAGGGAGCGCCGCACTGTCGGAGGGGCAGTACTGAGGGAGCCCCGCACTGTCGGAGGGGCAGTACTGAGGGAGCACCGCACTGTCGGAGGGGCAGTACTGAGATAGCGCCGCACTGTCGGAGGGGCAGTACTGAGGGAGCCCCGCACTGTCGGAGAGGCAGTACTGAGGGAGCGCCGCACTGTCGGAGGGGCAGTACTGAGGGAGTGCTGCACTGTCGGAGGGGCAGTACTGAGGGAGCGCCGCACTGTCGGAGGGGCAGTACTGAGGGAGTGCCGCACTGTCGGAGGGGCAGTACTGAGGGAGCGCCGCACTGTCGGAGGGGCAGTACTGAGGGAGTGCCGCACTGTCGGAGGGGCAGTACTGAGGGAGCGCTGCACTGTGGAGGGGCAGTACTGAGGGAGTGCTGCACTGTGGGAGGGTCAGTACTGAGGGAGCGCCGCACTGTCGGAGGGGCAGTACTGAGGGAGCGCCGCACTGTCGGAGGGGCAGTACTGAGGGAGTGCCGCACTGTCGGAGGGGCAGTACTGAGGGAGTGCTGCACTGGCGGAGGGGCAGTACTGAGGGAGTGCCGCACTGTTGGAGGGGCAGCACTGAGGGAGCGCTGCACTGTCGGAGGGGCAGTACTGAGGGAGTGCTGCACTGTCGGAGGGGCAGTACTGAGGGAGTGCCGCACTGTCGGAGGGGCAGTACTGAGGGAGCACCGCACTGTCGGAGGGGCAGTACTGAGGGAGTGCCGCACTGTTGGAGGTGCCGTCTTTCAGATGAGACGTTAAAACGAGGCCCCGTCTGCCCCCTTGGGTGGGATGTAAAACCGCACAGCACCATTGGCGGAAGAGCGGTGTCGGGGGGGGGCGATATTTATCCCTCGACCAACATCACTGAAACACAGATGATCTTATCTATCTTTCTTTCTCTCTTCCTTTCCATCTTTCTTCGTTTCACTTTCATTCGCTCCTTTTCTCTTTTCTCTCTCTCTCTTTTCTTTCCCACATTTTTCTTTCGCTTCCATCCTTCCTTCCTTTCTCTCCTTCCTTGTTGTGGCAGAGTGAGACCCCGGGAATCCCAGGCCACACTCCCAGCCGTCTCTCTCTCACACACACACACACACACTGCAGCCCTCGGTTGGGGAGGGCAAGCTTCAAGCACCCTGGCCCAGCCTAGTGGCCTGACTGAGGGTGGGGGAAAG
The DNA here is from genome assembly GCF_044704955.1 of Pristiophorus japonicus. NCBI lineage: Eukaryota > Metazoa > Chordata > Chondrichthyes > Pristiophoridae > Pristiophorus > Pristiophorus japonicus. Next base: position 214,549 of record NW_027254393.1, on the reverse strand, counting down.
GTGGGTGTCACGCTGCCCACCAGCAGCCCCCTCTCCTGGGCTCCACCTCGGACAATCACCCTGCCGCCGGGCAGCATCAGCGGGGGGGGGGGGGGGGGAATTCTGCAACGAGGCCGCAGCAAGGTGTTCATCACGGTCAGACACCGGCTCCGCAACTAACTGCTCACTCTCTGCATTCCAGCCTTTCATCGCAGACTGTCCGTCAGACTGGGAGCCCCTCTCAACTCCATCTTACACAGGTCAGTGCAACAATCTCCGGTACCGACAAACCTCCAGTCTGCATCCCAGCCTGGAACTCACTCCCGGGTATCTGTTAATCTATATATAAACCCCCCGAATCCCTCGATTAGATTCCAGCCTGTAACTCACTCCCGGGTATCTGTTATTCTATATATAATCCCCCGAACCCCTCGATTAGATTCCAGCCTGTAACTCACTCCCGGGTATCCGTTATTCTATATATAAACCCCCCGAACCCCTCGATTAGATTCCAGCCTGTAACTCACTCCCGGGTATCGGTTATTCTATATATAAACCCCCCGAACCCCTCGATTAGATTCCAGCCTGTAACTCACTCCCGGGTTTCTGTTATTCTATATATAAACCCCCCGAACCACTCGATTAGATTCCAGCCTCTAACTCACTCCCGAGTATCTGTTATTCTATATATAAACCCCCGAACCACTCGATTAGATTCCAGCCTGTAACTCACTCTCGGGTGTCTGTTATTCTATATATAAACCTCCCGAACCCCTCGATTAGATTCCAGTCTGTAACTCACACACGGATATCTGTTATTCTATATATAAACCCCCCGAACCCCTCGATTAGATTCCAGTCTGTAACTCACTCCCGGGTATCTGTTATTCTATATATAAACCCCCGAACCCCTCGATTAGATTCCAGCCTGTAACTCACACACGGATATCTGTTATTCTATATATAAACCCCCCGAACCCCTCGATTAGATTCCAGTCTGTAACTCACTCCCGGGTATCTGTTATTCTATATATAAACCCCCCGAACCACTCGATTAGATTCCAGTCTGTAACTCACTCCCGGGTATCTGTTATTCTATATATAAACCCCCCGAACCACTCGATTAGATTCCAGTCTGTAACTCACTCCCGGGTATCTGTTATTCTATATGTAAACCCCCCGAATCCCTCGATTAGATTCCAGCCTGTAACTCACTCCCGGGTATCCATTATTCTATATATAAACCCCCCGAACCCCTCGATTAGATTCCAACCTGTAACTCACTCCCGGTTATCTGTTATTCTGTATATAAACCCCCCGAACCCCTCGATTAGATTCCAACCTGTAACTCACTCCCGGGTATCTGTTATTCTATATATAAACCCCCCGAACACCTCGGTTAGATTCCAGTCTGTAACTCACTCCCGGGTATCTGTTATTCTATATATAAACCCTCCGAACCCCTCGATTAGATTCCAGCCTGTAACTCACTCCCTGGTATCTGTTATTCTATATATAAACCCCGAACCTGTCGATTAGATTCCAGCCTGTAACTCACTCCCGGGTATCTGTTATTCTATATATAAACCCCCCGAACCTGTCGATTAGATTCCAGCCTGTAACTCACTCCCGGGTATCTGTTATTCTATATATAAACCCCCCGAACCCCTCGATTAGATTCCAGCCTGTAACTCACTCCCAGGTATCTGTTATTCTATATATAAACCCCCGAACCCCTCGATTAGATTCCAGTCTGTAACTCACTCCCGGGTATCTGTTATTCTATATATAAACCCCCCGAACCCCTTGATTAGATTCCAGCCTGTAACTCACTCCCGGGTATCTGTTATTCTATATATAAACCCCCCGAACCACTCGATTAGATTCCAGTCTGTAACTCACTCCCGGGTATCTGTTATTCTATATATAAACCCCCCGAACCCCTCGATTAGATTCCAGCCTGTAACTCACTCCCGGGTATCTGTTATTCTATATATAAACCCCCCGAACCCTTCGATTAGATTCCAGCCTGTAACTCACTCCCGGGTATCTGTTATTCTATATATAAACCCCCCGAAACCCTCGATTAGATTCCAGCCTGCAACTCACTCCCGGGTATCTGTTATTCTATATATACACCCCCCGAACCCCTCGATTAGATTCCAGCCTGTAACTCACTCCCGGGTATCTGTTATTCTATATATAAACCCCCCCCGAACCCCTCGATTAGATTCCAGTCTGTAACTCACTCCCGGGTATCTGTTATTCTATATATAAACCCCCCCGAACCACTCGATTAGATTCCAGCCTGTAACTCACTCCCTGGTATCTGTTATTCCATATATAAACCCCCCCGAACCACTCGATTAGATTCCAGCCTGTAACTCACTCCCTGGTATCTGTTATTCTATATATAAACCCCCCCCCCGAACCCCTCGATTAGATTCCAGCCTGTAACTCACTCCCGGGTATCTGTTATTCTATATATAAACCCCCCCGAACCCCTCGATTAGATTCCAGCCTGTAACTCACTCCCGGGTATCTGTTATTCTATATATAAACCCCCCCGAACCCCTCGATTAGATTCCAGCCTGTAACTCACTCCCGGGTATCTGTTGTTCTAAATATAAACCCCCCCGAACCCCTCGATTAGATCCCAGCCTGTAACTCACTCCCGGGTATCTGTTATTCTATATATAAACCCCCCGAACCCCTCGATTAGATTCCAGCCTGTAACTCACTCCCTGGTATCTGTTATTCTATATATAAACCCCCCCCGAACCCCTCGATTAGATTCCAGCCTGTAACTCACTCCCGGGTATCTGTTATTCTATATATAAACCCCCCCGAACCCCTCGATTAGATTCCAGTCTGTAACTCACTCCCGGGTATCTGTTATTCTATATATAAACCCCCGAACCCCTCGATTAGATTCCAGCCTGTAACTCACTCCCGGGTATCTGTTATTCTATATATAAACCCACCCGAACCCCTCGATTAGATTCCAACCTGTAACTCACTCCCGGGTATCTGTTATTCTATATATAACCCCCTAAACACCTCGATTAGATCCCAGCCTGTAACTCACTCCCGGGTATCTGTTATTCTATATATAAACCCCCCGAACCTCTCGATTAGATTTCAGCCTGTAACTCACTCCCGGGTATCTGTTATTCTAAATATAAAACCCCCCGAGCCCCTCGATTAGATTCCAGCCTGTAACTCACTCCCGGGTAACTGTTATTCTATATATAAACCCCCCGAACCACTCGATTAGATTCCAGTCTGTAACTCACTCCCGGGTATCTGTTATTCTATATATAAACCTCCCCGAACTCCTCGATTAGATTCCAGTCTGTAACTCACTCCCGGGTATCTGTTATTCTAAATATAAACCCCCCGAACCCCTCGATTAGATTCCAGTCTGTAACTCACTCCCGGGTATCTGTTATTCTATATATAAACCCCCCGAACCCCTCGATTAGATTCCAACCTGTAACTCATTCCCGTGTATCTGTTATTCTATATATAAACCCCCCGAATCCCTCGATTAGAATCCAGCCTGTAACACACTCCCAGGTATCTGTTATTCTATATATAAACCCCCCGAACCCCTCGATTAGATTCCAGCCTGTAACTCACTCCGGGTATCTGTTATTCTATATATAAACCTCCCCGAACCCCTCGATTAGATTCCAGTCTGTAACTCACTCCCGGGATCTGTTATTCTATATATAAACCCCCGAACCTCTCGATTAGATTCCAGCCTGTAACTCACTCCGGGTATCTGTAATTCTATATATAAACCCCCGAACCTCTCGATTAGATTCCAGTCTGTAACTCACTCCCGGGATCTGTTATTCTATATATAAACCCCCCGAATCTCTCGATTAGATTCCAGTCTGTAACTCACTCCGGGTATCTGTTGTTCTATATATAAACCCTCCGAACCCCTCGATTAGATTCCAGCCTGTAACTCACTCCCGGGTATCTGTTATTCTATATATAAACCCCCGAACCACTCGATTAGATTCCAGCCTCTAACTCACTCCTGGGTATCTGTTATTCTATATATAAACCCTCCGAACCCCTCGATTAGATTCCAGCCTGTAACTCACTCCCGGGTATCTGTTGTTCTATATATAAACCCCCCTGAACCTCTCGATTAGATTCCAGCCTGTAACTCACTCCCGGGTATCTGTTATTCTATATATAAACCCCCCGAACCCCTCGATTAGATTCCCGTCTGTAACTCACTCCCGGGTATCTGTTATTCTATATATAAACCCCCCTAACCGCTCGGTCGATTCCAGCCTGTAACTCACTCCCGGGTATCTGTTATTCTATATATAAACCCCCCCGAACCCTTCGATTAGATTCCAGCCTGTAACTCACTCCCGGGTATCTGTTATTCTATATATACACCCCCCGAACCCGTCGATTAGATTCCAGCCTGTAACTCACTCCCGGATATCTCTTATTCTATATATAAACCTCCCCGAATCCCTCGATTAGATTCCAGCCTGTAACTCACTCCCGGGTATCTGTTATTCTATATATAAACCCCCCCGAACCCTTCGATTAGATTCCAGCCTGTAACTCACTCCCGGGTATCTGTTATTCTATATATAAACCCCCCGAACCCGTCGATTAGATTCCAGCCTGTAACTCACTCCCGGGTATCTCTTATTCTATATATAAACCCCCCCGAACCCCTCGATTAGATTCCAGCCTGTAACTCACTCCCGGGTATCTATTATTCTACATATACACCTCCCCGAATCCCTCGATTAGATTCCAGCCTGTAACTCACTCCCGGGTATCCGTTATTCTATATATAAACCCCCGAACCCCTCGATTAGATTCCAGCCTGTAACTCACTCCCCGGTATCCGTTATTCTATACATTAACCCACCCGAACTCCTCGATCAGATTCCAGCCTGTAACTCACTCCCCGGGTATCTGTTATTCTATATATAAACCCCCCGAACCCCTCGATTAGATTCCAGCCTGTAACTCACTCCCGGGTATCTGTTATTCTATACATTAACCCACCCGAACTCCTCGATTAGATTCCAGCCTGTAACTCACTCCCGGGTATCTGCTATTCTATATATAAACCCCCCGAACCCCTTGATGTGTTCGTAATGGTCTCACAGCCTGTATGCAGCATTAACTATCAAAACCACCTATCCCAATTCATTCGTGCATTAGCGGATAATTCTGAACCTGTAAAATAATAGTCTATCATCCTTCCTGGAATGTCATGTTTTAGTACATTAATTTATTCCTGTGATTTGCTATTCTTTCCCCCTCTCCCCATTTACTGTGTATCTCTCCGACTCTCCCTGTCTCTCTCTCACTATCCATCTGTCTGTCTCTCTGTCTCCGTGTATCTCTCTCTCCTACTCTCCCTGTCTCTCCCTCACTATCCATCTGTCTGTCTCTCTGTCTCCGTGTATCTCTCTCTCTCCTACTCTCCCTGTATCTCTCTCACTATCCATCTGTCTCTCTCTGTCTCCGTGTATCTCTCTCTCCTCCTCTCCCTGTCTCTCCCTCACTATCCATCTGTCTCTCTCTGTCTCCGTGTATCTCTCTCTCCTACTCTCCCTGTCTCTATCTCACTATCCATCTGTCTCTCTCTCTGTCTCCGTGTATCTCTCTCTCCTACTCTCCCTGTCTCTCTCTCACGACCCATCTGTCTGTCTCTCTGTCTCCGTGTATCTCTCTCTCCTACTCTCCCTGTCTCTCTCTCACAATCCATCTAACTCTCTCTCTGTCTCCGTGTATCTCTCTCTCCTACTCTCCCTGTCTCTCTCTCACTATCCATCTGTCTGTTTCTCTGTCTCCGTGTATCTCTCTCTCCTAATCTCCCTGTATCTCTCTCTCTATCCATCTGTCTCTGTCTCCGTGTATCTCTCTCTCCTACTCTCCCTGGATCTCTCTCTCACTATCCATCTGCCTCTCTCTCTATCTCCGTGTATCTCTCTCTCCGACTCTCCCTGTCTCTCCCTCACTATCCATCTGTCTGTCTCTCTGTCTCCGTGTATCTCTCTCTCCTACTCTCCCTGTATCTCTCTCACTATCCATCTCTCTCTCTCTCTGTCTCCGTGTATCTCTCTCTCCTACTCTCCCTGTATCTCTCTCTCTATCCATCTGCCTCTCTCTCTGTCTCCGTGTATCTCTCTCTCCTACTCTACCTGTCTCTCACTATCCATTTCTCTCTCTGTCTCCGTGTATCTCTCTCTCCTACTCTCCCTGTCTCTCTCTCACTATCCATCTGTCTCTCTCTCTCCTACTCTCCCTGTATCTCTCACACTATCTATCTGTCTCTCTCTCTATCTCCGTGTATCTCTCTCTCCAACTCTCCCTGTCTCTCTATCTCACTATCCATCTGTCTGTCTCTCTGTCTCCGTGTATCTCTCTCTCCAACTCTCCCTGTCTCTCTATCTCACTATCCATCTGTCTGTCTCTCTGTCTCCGTGTATCTCTCTCTCCTACTCTCCCTGTCTCTCTCTCACTATCCATCTGTCTGTCTCTCTGTCTCCGTGTATCTCTCTCTCCTACTCTCCCTGTCTCTCTCTCACTATCCATCTGTCTGTCTCTCTGTCTCCGTGTATCTCTCTCTCCTACTCTCCCTGTCTCTCTCTCTCACTATCTATCTGTCTCTCTCTCTGTCTCCATGTATCTCTCTCTCCTACTCTCCCTGTATCTCTCTCACTATCCATCTCTCTGTCTCCGTGTATCTCTCTCTTCTACTCTCCCTGTCTCTCTCTCACTATCCATCTGTCTGTCTCTGTCTCCGTGTATCTCTCTCTCCGACTCTCCCTGTCTCTCTCTCACTATCCATCTGTCTCTCTCTCTGTCTCCGTGTATCTCTCTCTCCTACTCTCCCTGTCTCTCTCTCTCACTATCCATCTGTCTGTCTCTCTGTCTCCGTGTATCTCTCTCTCCGACTCTCCCTGTCTCTCTCTCACTATCCATCTCTCTCTCTGTCTCCGTGTATCTCTCTCTCCTACTCTCCCTGTCTCTCCCTCTCCTACTCTCCCTGTCTCTCCCTCACTATCCATCTGTCTCTCTCTGTCTCCGTGTATCTCTCTCTCCCACTCTCCCTGTCTCTCTCTCTCTATCTCACTCACTCTCTGACCCCCACTCTCCCTATCTCCCCCTCACTATTTCTGACTCTCCCTCCATCCATCTCTTGCTCTGTCTCTGTCGATTTGTCTCCTTCTTTGTCTTTCTCTCTGTCTCTCTCTCTCTCTGTCTCCCCCTTGTTCTCCATCTGTGTGTCTCTCTGTCTCTCACTATCCATCTGTCTGTCTCTCTGTCTCCGTGTATCTCTCTCTCCGACTCTCCCTGTCTCTCTCTCACTATCCATCTCTCTCTCTGTCTCCGTGTATCTCTCTCTCCTACCCTCCCTGTATCTCTCTCACTATCCATCTGTCTGTCTCTCTCTGTCTCCGTGTATCTCTCTCTCTCCTACTCTCCCTGTCTCTCTCTCACTATCCATCTGTCTCTCTCTGTCTCCGTGTATCTCTCTCTCCTTCTCTCCCTGTCTCTCTCTCACTATCCATCTGTCTCTCTCTGTCTCCGTGTATCTCTCTCTCTCCTACTCTCCCTGTCTCTCTCTCACTATCCATCTGTCTGTCTCTGTCTCCGTGTATCCCTCTCTCCTACTCTCCCTGTCTCTCTCTCTCACTATCCATCTGTCTGTCTCTCTGTCTCTGTGTATCTCTCTCTCCTACACTCCCTGTCTCTCCCTCTCCTTCTCTTCCTCACTATCCATCCATCTCTCTCTGTCTCCGTGTATCTCTCTCTCCCACTCTCCCTGTCTCTCTCTCTCTATCTCACTCACTTTCTGACCCCCACTCTCCCTATCTCCCCCTCACTATTTCTGACTCTCCCTCCGTCCATCTCTTGCTCTGTCTCTGTCCATTTGTCTCCCTCTTTGTCTTTCGCTCTGTCTCTCTCTCTCTCTGTCTCCCCCTTGTTCTCCATCTGTGTGTCTCTCTGTCTCTCACTATCCATCTGTCTGTCTCTCTGTCTCCGTGTATCTCTCTCTCCTACTCTACCTGTCTCTCTCTCACTATCCATCTGTCTGTCTCTCTGTCTCCGTGTATCTCTCTCTCTCCTACTCTCCCTGTCTCTCACTATCCATCTGTCTCTCTCTCTCCTACTCTCCCTGTATCTCTCACACTATCTATCTGTCTCTCTCTCTATCTCCGTGTATCTCTCTCTCCAACTCTCCCTGTCTCTCCCTCACTATCCATCTGTCTGTCTCTCTGTCTCCGTGTATCTCTCTCTCCTACTCTCCCTGTATCTCTCTCACTATCCATCTCTCTCTCTGTCTCCATATATCTCTCTCTCCTACTCTCCCTGTATCTCTCTCACTATCCATCTCTCTCTCTGTCTCCATGTATCTCTCTCTTCTACTCTCCCTGTATCTCTCTCACTATCCATCTCTCTCTCTGTCTCCATGTATCTCTCTCTCCTACTCTCCCTGTATCTCTCTCACTATCCATCTCTCTCTCTGTCTCCATGTATCTCTCTCTTCTACTCTCCCTGTTTCTCTCTCTCACGATCGATCTGTCTCTCTCTCTGTCTCCGTGTATCTCTCTCTCCTACTCTCCCTGTATCTCTCTCACTATCCATCTATCTGTCTCTCTGTCTCCGTGTATCTCTCTCTCCCACTCTCCCTGTCTCTCTCTCTATCTCACTCACTTTCTGACCCCCACTCTCCCTATCTCCCCCTCACTATTTCTGACTCTCCCTCCGTCCATCTCTTGCTCTGTCTCTGTCCATTTGTCTCCCTCTTTGTCTTTCTCTCTGTCTCTCTCTCTCTCTGTCTCCCCCTTGTTCTCCATCTGTGTGTCTCTCTCTCTGTCTCACATTATCCATCTTTCTGTCTCTCTGTCTCCGTGTATCTCTCTCTCCTAATCTCCCTGTATCTCTCTCACTATCCATCTGTCTCTCTCTCTGTCTCCGTGTGTATCTCTCTCTCTGTCTCCGTGTATCTCTCTCCCCTACTCTCCCTGTCTCTCTCTCACTATCCATCTGTCTCTCTCTCTCTGTCTCCGTGTATCTCTCTCTCTCCTACTCTCCCTCTCTCTCTCTCTCACTATCCATCTGTCTGTCTCTCTGTCTCCGTGTATCTCTCTCTCCGACTCTCCCTGTCTCTCCCTCACTGTCCATCTGTCTGTCTCTCTGTCTCCCTGTATCTCTCTCTCACTATCCATCTCTCTCTCTGTCTCCGTGTATCTCTCTCTCCTACTCTCCCTGTCTCTCTCTCTCACTATCCATCACTCTCTCTGTCTCCGTGTATCTCTCTCTCCTACTCTCCCTGTCTCTCCCTCTCACTATCCATCTGTCTGTCTCTGTCTCCGTGTATCTCTCTCTCTGACTCTCCCTGTCTCTCTCTCACTATCCATCTCTCTCTCTGTCTCCGTGTATCTCTCTCTCCTACTCTCCCTGTCTCTCTCTCACTATCCATCTGTCTCTCTCTCTGTCTCCGTGTATCTCTCTCCTACTCTCCCTGTATCTCTCTCACTATCTATCTGTCTCTCTCTCTGTCTCCGTGTATCTCTCTCTCCTACTCTCCCTGTCTCTCTCTCACTATCCATCTGTCTCTCTCTCTGTCTCCGTGTATCTCTCTCTCCTACTCTCCCTGTATCTCTCTCACTATCCATCTGTCTGTCTCTCTGTCTCCCTGTATCTCTCTCTCACTATCCATCTCTCTCTCTGTCTCCGTGTATCTCTCTCTCCTACTCTCCCTGTCTCTCTCTCTCACTATCCATCTGTCTCTCTCTCTGTCTCCGTGTATCTCTCTCTCCTACTCTCCCTGTCTCTCCCTCTCACTATCCATCTGTCTGTCTCTGTATCCGTGTATCTCTCTCTCTGACCCTCCCTGTCTCTCTCTCACTATCCATCTCTCTCTCTGTCTCCGTGTATCTCTCTCTCCTACTCTCCCTGTCTCTCTCTCACTATCCATCTGTCTCTCTCTCTGTCTCCGTGTATCTCTCTCCTACTCTCCCTGTATCTCTCTCACTATCTATCTGTCTCTCTCTCTGTCTCCGTGTATCTCTCTCTCCTACTCTCCCTGTCTCTCTCTCACTATCCATCTGTCTCTCTCTCTGTCTCCGTGTATCTCTCTCTCCTACTCTCCCTGTATCTCTCTCACTATCCATCTGTCTGTCTCTCTGTCTCCGCGTATCTCTCTCTCTCCTACTCTCCTGTATCTGTCCCACTATCCATCTGTCTATCTCTCTGGCTCCGTGTATCTCTCTCTCCTACTCTCCCTGTCTCTCTCTATCCATCTGTCTGTCTCTCTCTCTCCGTGTATCTCTCTCTCTCCTACTCTCCCTGTATCTCTCTCACTATCCATCTGTCTCTCTGTCACGGGTATCTCTCTCTGCTTTTTTCCCTGTCTCTCTCTCTCACTATCCATCTGTCTGTCTCTGTTTCCGTGTATCTCTCTCCTACTCTCCCTGTCTCTCTCTCACTATCCATCTGTCTCTCTCTCTGTCTCCGTGTATCTCTCTCTCCTACTCTCCCTGTCTCTCTCTCACTATCCATCTCTCTCTCTGTCTCCGTGTAGCTCTCTCTCCTACTCTCCCTGTCTCTCTCTCACTATCCATCTGTCTCTCTCTCTGTCTCCGTGTATCTCTCTCTCCTACTCTCCCTGTCTCTCTCTCACTATCCATCTGTCTGTTTCTCTGTCTCCGTGTATCTCTCTCTCCTAATCTCCCTGTATCTCTCTCACTATTAATCTGTCTCTGTCTCCGTGTATCTCTCTCTCCTACTCTCCCTGGATCTCTCTCTCACTATCCATCTGTCTCTCTCTCTGTCTCCGTGTATCTCTCTCTCTCCTAATCTCCCTGTATCTCTCTCACTATCCATCTGTCTCTGTCTCTGTCTCCGTGTATCTCTCTCTCTCCTACTCTCCCTGTATCTCTCTCACTATCCATCTGTCCCTCTGTCACGGGTATCTCTCTCTGCTTTTTTCCCTGTCTCTCTCTCACTATCCATCTGTCTCTCTCTCTCACTATCCATCTGTATCTCTCTCTCTGTCTCCGTGTATCTCTCTCTCCTACTCTCCCTGTATCTCTCTCACTATCCATCTATCTGTCTCTCTGTCTCCGTGTATCTCTCTCTCCCACTCTCCCTGTCTCTCTCTCTATCTCACTCACTCTCTGACCACCACTCTCCCGATCTCCCCCTCACTATGTCTGACTCTCCCTCCGTCCATCTCTTGCTCTGTCTCTGTCCATTTGTCTCCCTCTTTGTCTTTCTCTCTGTCTCTCTCTCTCTCTGTCTCTCCCTTGTTCTCCATCTGTGTGTCTCTCTCTCTGTCTGTCTCATTGTCTGACTCCTTGTGTGCGTCGCACTGTCTTCCTGTCTTGCCCTCTCTGTCTCTCAATGTATCGCACTCTGCCTGCGTATGTTTCTCTGTCTCTCTCCCAATCCCTCCCTCTCTTAATCAATATCTCTTTCTCTCGTACCTAGTGCTTATGACTATCAGAGGGCAACAGAAAACAACCAGAAGAACTATTTACTTGGATTGCACCGAAATGCTGGTGAGTGGGAAAATAGAACTTGTGCATGTAAACATAATACCCGTTCCCAAAGGGGGAAAGGACAGTGTAACTAATGCACTGTGACACCCGGTCCCAGAGGGGGAAAGGACAGTGTATCTAACACACTGTGACACCCGGTCCCAGAGGGGGAAAGGACAGTGTATCTAACGCACTGTGACACCCGGTCCCAGAGGGGGAAAGGACAGTATATCTAACGCACTGTGACACCCGGTCCCAGAGGGGGAAAGGACAGTGTATCTAACACACTGTGACACCCGGTCCCAGAGGGGGAAAGGACAGTGTATCTAACACACTGTGACACCCGGTCCCAGAGGGGGAAAGGACAGTGTATCTAACGCACTGTGACACCCGGTCCCAGAGGGGGAAAGGACAGTGTATCTAACGCACTGTGACACCCGGTCCCAGAGGGGGAAAGGACATTGTATCTAACACCCTGTGACACCCGGTCCCAGAGAGGGGGAAAGGACAGTGTATCTAACGCACTGTGACACCCGGTCCCAGAGAGGGGGAAAGGACAGTGTATCTAACGCACTGTGACACCCGGTCCCAGAGGGGGAAAGGACAGTGTATCTAACGCACTGTGACACCCGGTCCCAGAGGGGGAAAGGACAGTGTATCTAACGCACTGTGACACCCGGTCCCAGAGGGGGAAAGGACAGTGTATCTAACATACTGTGACACCCGGTCCCAGAGGGGGAAAGGACAGTGTATCTAACGCAGTGTGACACCCGGTCCCAGAGGGGGAAAGGACAGTGTATCTAACACACTGTGACACCCGGTCCCAGAGAGGGGGAAAGGACAGTGTATCTAACACCCTGTGACACCCGGTCCCAGAGAGGGGGAAAGGACAGTGTATCTAACGCACTGTGACACCCGGTCCCAGAGGGGGAAAGGACAGTGTATCTAACACACTGTGACACCCTGTCCCAGAGGGGGAAAGGACAGTGTATCTAACGCAGTGTGACACCCGGTCCCAGAGGGGGAAAGGACAGTGTATGTAACACCCTGTGACACCAGGTCCCAGAGGGGGAAAGGACAGTGTATCTAACGCACTGTGACACCCGGTCCCAGAGGGGGAAAGGACAGTGTATCTAACACACTGTGACACCCGGTCCCAGAGGGGGAAAGGACAGTGTATCTAACACACTGTGACACCCGGTCCCAGAGGGGGAAAGGACAGTGTATCTAATGCACTGTGATACCTGGTCCCAGAGGGGGAAAGGACAATGTATCTAACACACTGTGACACCCGGTCCCAGAGAGTGAAAGGACAGTGTATCTAACACACTGTGACACCCGGTCCCAGAGGGGGAAAGGACAGTGTATCTAACGCACTGTGACACCCGGTCCCAGAGGGGGAAAGGACAGTGTATCTAACACACTGTGATACCTGGTCCCAGAGGGGGAAAGGACAGTGTATCGAACACACTGTGACACCCGGTCCCAGAGGGGGAAAGGACAGTGTATCTAACACACTGTGACACCCGGTCCCAGAGGGGGAAAGGACAGTGTATCTAACGCACTGTGACACCCGGTCCCAGAGGGGGAAAGGACAGTGTATCTAACACACTGTGACACCCGGTCCCAGAGACGGGGAAAGGACAGTGTATCTAACACCCTGTGACACCCGGTCCCAGAGACGGGGAAAGGACAGTGTATCTAACACCCTGTGACACCTGGTCCCAGAGAGGGGGAAAGGACAGTGTATCTAACGCCCTGTGACACCCGGTCCCAGAGGGGGAAAGGACAGTGTATCTAACGCACTGTGACACCTGGTCGCAGAGGGGGAAAGGACAGTGTATCTCACGCACTGTGACACCCGGTCCCAGAGGGGGAAAGGACAATGTATCTAACACACTGTGACACCCGGTCCCAGAGGGGGAAAGGACAGTGTATCGAACGCACTGTGACACCCGGTCCCAGAGGGGGAAAGGACAGTGTATCTAACGCACTGTGACACCCGGTCCCAGAGGGGGAAAGGACAGTGTATCTAACACACTGTGACACCAGGTCCCAGAGGGGGAATGGACAGTGTATCTAACACACTGTGACACCAGGTCCCAGAGGGGGAATGGACAGTGTATCTAACACACTGTGACACCCGGTCCCAGAGGGGGAAAGGACAGTGTATCTAATGCACTGTGACACCTGGTCCCAGAGGGGGAATGGACAGTGTATCTAACGCACTGTGACACCCGGTCCCAGAGGGGGAAAGGACAGTGTATCTAACACACTGTGACACCCGGTCCCAGAGGGGGACAGGACAGTGTATCTAACGCACACTAACCCAGGTTACGGTGTGATGTGAGGGTACTGTAACACTATGAGAGGGTGTGTGAGTGTGATGAGTTTGCGGTGACGGCGGTGTGTTGTGTTTGAAGGTACGGTCAGCATCTGTCTGAGGCAGGGAGCCGGGAGCGTTGATGTGATCGAGGCTTGTTTCCATGCTGAGATCCTGCATCAGCTCCTTCACCAGGACGTCAGCGCGTGGAGTGTGGAGCGGGACACATTTACCCAGCTCCAGGAGACAGTGAAAGCTGGTGAGAGAATCTCGCTCCCGTCAAACCAACTCCCCTCCATCCCCTCACTGAGGGGCTCTCCCCTCCACCCCCTCACTGAGGGACTCTCCCCTCCACCCCCTCACTGAGGGTCTCTCCCCTCCACCCCCTCACTGAGGGACTCTCCCCTCCACCCCCTCACTGAGGGTCTCTCCCCTCCACCCCCTCACTGAGGGTCTCTCCCCTCCACCCCCTCACTGAGGGTCTCTCCCCTCCACCCCCTCACTGAGGGACTCTCCCCTCCACCCCCTCACTGAGGGTCTCTCCCCTCCACCCCCTCACTGAGGGTCTCTCCCCTCCACCCCCTCACTGAGGGAACCTCCCCTCCACCCCCTCACTGAGGGGCTCTCCCCTCCACCCCCTCACTGAGGGACGCTCCCCTCCACCCCCTCACTGAGGGTCTCTCCCCTCCATCCCCTCACTGAGGGTCGCTCCCCTCCATCCCCTCACTGAGGGTCTCTCCCCTCCACCCCCTCACTGAGGGGCTCTCCCCTCCACCCCCTCACTGAGGGACTCTCCCCTCCACCCCCTCACTGAGGGAACCTCCCCTCCACCCCCTCACTGAGGGGCTCTCCCCTCCACCCCCTCACTGAGGGACCCTTCCCTCCACCCCCTCACTGAGGGACACTCCCCTCCACCCCCTCACTGAGGGAACCTCCCCTCCACCCCCTCACTGATGGAACCTCCCCTCCACCCCCTCACTGAGGGACTCTCCCCTCCACCCCCTCACTGAGGGACTCTCCCCTCCACCCCCCCACTGAGGGACTCTCCCCTCCACCCCCTCACTGAGGGGCTCTCCCCTCCACCCCCTCACTGAGGGACTCTCCCCTCCACCCCCCCACTGAGGGACTCTCCCCTCCACCCCCTCACTGAGGGGCTCTCCCCTCCACCCCCTCACTGAGGGACTCTCCCCTCCACCCCCTCACTGAGGGACTCTCCCCTCCACCCCCTCACTGAGGGACTCTCCCCTCCACCCCCCCACTGAGGGACTCTCCCCTCCACCCCCTCACTGAGGGGCTCTCCCCTCCACCCCCTCACTGAGGGACTCTCCCCTCCACCCCCTCACTGAGGGACTCTCCCCTCCACCCCCTCACTGAGGGACTCTCCCCTCCACCCCCTCACTGAGGGACACTCCCCTCCACCCCCTCACTGAGGGAACCTCCCCTCCACCCCCTCACTGAGGGGCTCTCCCCTCCACCCCCTCACTGAGGGGCTCTCCCCTCCACCCCCTCACTGAGGGACTCTCCCCTCCACCCCCTCACTGAGGGGCTCTCCCCTCCACCCCCTCACTGAGGGGCTCTCCCCTCCACCCCCTCACTGAGGGGCTCTCCCCTCCACCCCCTCACTGAGGGACTCTCCCCTCCACCCCCCCACTGAGGGACACTCCCCTCCACCCCCTCACTGAGGGAACCTCCCCTCCACCCCCTCACTGAGGGACTCTCCCCTCCACCCCCTCACTGAGGGGCTCTCCCCTCCATCCCCTCACTGAGGGTCTCTCCCCTCCACCCCCTCACTGAGGGGCTCTCCCCTCCACCCCCTCACTGAGGGGCTCTCCCCTCCACCCCCTCACTGAGGGGCTCTCCCCTCCACCCCCTCACTGAGGGACTCTCCCCTCCACCCCCCCACTGAGGGACACTCCCCCTCCACCCCCTCACTGAGGGAACCTCCCCTCCACCCCCTCACTGAGGGACTCTCCCCTCCACCCCCTCACTGAGGGGCTCTCCCCTCCATCCCCTCACTGAGGGGCTCTCCCCTCCACCCCCTCACTGAGGGAACCTTCCCTCCACCCCCTCACTGAGGGGCTCTCCCCTCCACCCCCTCACTGAGGGGCTCTCCCCTCCACCCCCTCACTGAGGGACCCTTCCCTCCACCCCCTCACTGAGGGACACTCCCCTCCACCCCCTCACTGAGGGGCTCTCCCCTCCACCCCCTCACTGAGGGACCCTTCCCTCCACCCCCTCACTGAGGGACACTCCCCTCCACCCCCTCACTGAGGGACTCTCCCCTCCACCCCCTCACTGAGGGACCCTTCCCTCCACCCCCTCACTGAGGGACTCTCCCCTCCACCCCCTCACTGACGGGCTCTCCCCTCCACCCGCTCACTGAGGGAACCTCCCCTCCACCCCCTCACTGAGGGACTCTCCCCTCCACCCCCTCACTGAGGGACTCTCCCCTCCATCCCCTCACTGAGGGATGCTCCCCTCCATCCCCTCACTGAGGGACTCTCCCCTCCATCCCCTCACTGAGGGACGCTCCCCTCCACCCCCTCACTGAGGGGCTCTCCCCTCCACCCCCTCACTGAGGGGCTCTCCCCTCCACCCCCTCACTGAGGGGCTCTCCCCTCCACCCCCTCACTGAGGGATGCTCCCCTCCATCCCCTCACTGAGGGGCTCTCCCCTCCACCCCCTCACTGAGGGACTCTCCCCTCCACCCCCTCACTGAGGGGCTCTCCCCTCCACCCCCTCACTGAGGGGCTCTCCCCTCCACCCCCTCACTGAGGGGCTCTCCCCTCCACCCCCTCACTGAGGGAACCTCCACTCCACCCCCTCACTGAGGGGCTCTCCCCTCCACCCCCTCACTGAGGGACTCTCCCCTCCACCCCCTCACTGAGGGGCTCTCCCCTCCACCCCCTCACTGAGGGGCTCTCCCCTCCACCCCCTCACTGAGGGGCTCTCCCCTCCACCCCCTCACTGAGGGGCTCTCCCCTCCACCCCCTCACTGAGGGAACCTCCACTCCACCCCCTCACTGAGGGGCTCTCCCCTCCACCCCCTCACTGAGGGAACCTCCACTCCACCCCCTCACTGAGGGGCTCTCCCCTCCACCCCCTCACTGAGGGGCTCTCCCCTCCACCCCCTCACTGAGGGAACCTCCACTCCACCCCCTCACTGAGGGGCTCTCCCCTCCACCCCCTCACTGAGGGACTCTCCCCTCCACCCCCTCACTGAGGGAACCTCCCCTCCACCCCCTCACTGAGGGACTCTCCCCTCCACCCCCTCACTGAGGGACTCTCCCCTCCACCCCCTCACTGAGGGACTCTCCCCTCCATCCCCTCACTGAGGGGCTCTCCCCTCCAGCCCCTCACTGAGGGAACCTCCCCTCCACCCCCTCACTGAGGGACCCTTCCCTCCACCCCCTCACTGAGGGACTCTCCCCTCCACCCCCTCACTGAGGGACTCTCCCCTCCACCCCCTCACTGACTCCCTCCCCCCCCTCACTGTCTCCCTCCCTACCCCTCACTGAGCGATCTGCCCTTCGAGCCTGCACCACCATTCAATGAGTTCATGGCTGATCATTCCCTCAGTACCCCATTCCTGCTTTCTCTCCATATACCCCTTGATCCCTTTAGCCGTAAGGGCCACATCTAACTTCCTCTTAAATATATCTAACGAACTGGCCCCAACAACTTTCTGTGGTAGGGAATTCCACAGGTTCACCACTCTCTGGGTGAAGAAGTTCCTCCGCATCTCGGACCTAAATGGCTTACCCCTTATCCTTAGACTGTGACCCCTGGTTCTGGACTTCCCCAACATCGGGAACATTCTTCCTGCATCTAACCTGTCCAGTCCCGTCAGAATTTTAAATGTTTCTATGGGAACCCCTCACATTCTTCTAAATTCCAGTGAATACAGACTCAGTCGATCCAGTCTCTCTTCATATGTCAGTCCTGCCGTTCCCCCCCACAACGTGCTGATCTCTGTCTCCTCTCCCTCCCTCCAGCCCGAGACGAGCGCCTGTGGGACGCGGTGGCGGCGACGCACCTCTTGGTCGACCAGCTGTTCCCCCGCCTCCTGTCGGAGGCCCGGTCGGCCGGCTGGGAGACGCAACGCAACCAGCTGGGGGCAGACGAGTGGCGGGCCCAGTGGCGGCTGGAGGCCAAGAAGAGGCAGTGAGAGGCGAGGAGAGACCCCGGGGCCAGACACCGCCCTCCAGGGACCGCAGCGTGACACTGCTCCGATCAGCGACGCTGCCTGCAGTGCCGCCGTCCACCAGCGGGCGGCAGCGTCGCGCCCTTAAAGGGACAGGCACCGTGTGGGCCGGTGAACACCGGCTCCTCCATTCACAGGTCGGGAGCTCGGGTTTTGAGGGAGGGGCCCGAACATGGCAGATGGATTATAATGTGGGGCAATGTGAGGTCATTCACTTCAGGAGGAAGAACGGAAAAGTAGAATCCTAAGTAAATGTTGGTATTCAGAGGGATTTGGGTGTCCTTCTACAGGAATCACAGAAATATAACTTGCAGGTACTGCAAGCAATTGGGAAAGCAAGTGGTATGTTGGCCTTTATTACAAAGGGTTTGGAGTATTAAGAGTAAGGAAGTCTTGCTGCAATTATATAACGCTATTGTGAAACCACACCTGGAGTACATAACATTAAAGCATAAGACTTAGGAGCAGTAGTAGGCCATTCGGCCCATCGAACCTGCGCCGCGAATTAACAAGATCATGGGGCATCGTCTCAGGATAAGGGCTCGGCCATTTAGGACGGAGATGAGGAGGGGTGGTGAATCTTTGGAATTCTCTGCCCCCAGAGGGCTCCGTCGTTGAGTATATTCAAGATGGGGCACGAAGGGAATGAAGAGTTGAGGTCGATGATCAGCCATGATCTTATTGAACGGTGGAGCAGGCTCGAGGGGCTGGATGGCCCACTCCTGCTCCTAATTCTCATGTTTCCAGGTTCTACCCAATGGGGGCCGGATCACCACACCAATTCCTACAGAAGGCCCAGTCTCAAAAACAACAACAACAGTACTCTTAACGTGGAGAATTATCCCAGAGTGCAAGGAATCAAACTGATGCCACGGTCACATTTATTGACCTCTTTATTATATGCACTGTCCCTGTGAATGAGTAAATAAAGCTCCCCGTTGGTAAAAACCCACTCAACTTCTCCATTCACTGCACTTTCACAGGGCGTGTCACAGTACTTGAAATATACTTGTCCTGGAAACATACTCAGCACTAGGCCGGGGATGGAGCCTGGGCCTTTCCTGCTGTGTGTGTGTGTGGAGGGGGAGGCTCAGTCCCACACCGGGTGTGAGATCAGGCTAACTCAGCACTAGGCCGGAGATGGAGCCTGGCCGTTTCCTGCTCTCTTTGTGTATGTTTGGGGGTGAGCTCAGTCCCACACCGGGTGTGAGATCAGGCTAACTCAGCACTAGGCCGGGGATGGAGCCTGGCCCTTTCCTGCTCTGTGTGTGGAGGGGGGAGCTCAGTCCCACACCGGGTGTGAGATCAGGCTAACTCAGCACTAGGCCGGGGATGGAGCCTGGCCCTTTCCTGCTCTGTGTGTGGAGGGGGGAGCTCAGTCCCACACCGGGTGTGAGATCAGGCTAACTCAGCACTAGGCCGGGGATGGAGCCTGGCCCTTTCCTGCTCTGTGTGTGGAGGGGGGAGCTCAGTCCCACACCGGGTGTGAGATCAGGCTAACTCAGCACTAGGCCGGAGATGGAGCCTGGCCCTTTCCTGCTCTCCTTGTGTATGTTTGGGGGTGAGCTCAGTCCCACACCGGGTGTGAGATCAGGCTAACTCAGCACTAGGCCGGAGATGGAGCCTGGCCCTTTCCTGCTCTGTGTGGGGGCAATCTTTTCCTACATGTTAAAACGGTCCAGAGCTGACGGCTGCGATCAAAGAACAGGCGGTCTAACTGCAGTGACGAGAACAAGGATCTTTGTTAGCTCGACCGATTCTCGGACCATCGTTAGACAGGTTGCGAAGGGCAGATCAGTTCGAGGTTCAGGACTGTCCTGACCTCGTCACAAATGAAGAAACTCTCGAAAGTTCCCCATCAACATCCTGCAATAGTTGCAGAAATAGTACCACAGCTTGTAATTCAATATCCGTTCCCATTCTCGGCTGAAGCGTTTGTAGTTGTCAATCATCTTCTGCTCCTCCGTTTCACGCCTCTCGGACAAGTACTTTGCCCTCTCCGCCTGCTTACGTTCCGTGGCCTCCTTCAGCTGAAGCCAGCTCTTCTCCATCTCCTCCTCGAACTGCTCCTTCATCTGTCTCAGCGCCTCCTCAGTCCTCAGCCGCTCCTCCTCCTCTCTCTGCTCTTCCCTGGATTGTCTCTTCCAGTCCGCCATCCAGAGATTTTCAATCAAAGCATGTAAAACTATTCAAAAAATACATGACAAAGTTGTGACACCCGACGTCATTACATCTCGGGCAGTGTAGAGGGAGCTTTACTCTGTATCTAACCCCGTGCTGTACCTGCCCTGGGAGTGTTTGATGGGACAGTGTAGAGGGAGCTTTACTCTGTATCTAACCCCGTGCTGTACCTGCCCTGGGAGTGTTTGATGGGGACAGTGTAGAGGGAGCTTTACTCTGTATCTAACCCTGTGCTGTACCTGCCCTGGGAGTGTTTGATGGGTCAGGGTGGAGCTCAGGACCATTCCCGGCCTGTGTGTGGTGCTCAGTGCCATTCCCGGCCTGTGTGTGGAGCTCAGGACCATTCCCGGCCTGTGTGTGGTGCTCATTGCCATTCCCGGCCTGTGTGTGGAGCTCAGGACCATTCCCGGCCTGTGTGTGGTGCTCAGTGCCATTCCCGGCCTGTGTGTGGTGCTCAGTGCCATTCCTGGTCTGTGTGTGGTGCTCAGTGCCATTCCTGGTCTGTGTGTGGTGCTCAGTGCCATTCCTGGCGTGTGTGTGGTGCTCAGTGCCATTCCCTGGCCTGTGTGTGGAGCTCAGTGCCATTCCCAGCCTGTGTGTGGAGCTCAGTGCCATTCCCTGGCCTGTGTGTGGAGCTCAGTGCCATTCCCGGCCTGTGTGTGGTGCTCAGTGCCATTCCCTGGCCTGTGTGTGGAGCTCAGTGCCATTCCCAGCCTGTGTGTGGAGCTCACTGCCATTCCCTGGCCTGTGTGTGGAGCTCAGGACCATCCCCGTCCTGTGTGTGGAGCTCAGTGCCATTCCCTGGCCTGTGTGTGGAGCTCAGTGCCATTCCCCGTCCTGTGTGTGGTGCTCAGGACCATCCCCGTCCTGTGTGTGGAGCTCAGTGCCATTCCCTGGCCTGTGTGTGGAGCTCAGTGCCATTCCCGGCCTGTGTGTGGAGCTCAGTGCCATTCCCGGCCTGTGTGTGGTGCTCAGTGCCATTCCCGGCCTGTGTGTGGAGCTCAGGACCATCCCCGTCCTGTGTGTGGAGCTCAGTGCCATTCCCTGGCCTGTGTGTGGAGCTCAGTGCCATTCCCGGCCTGTGTGTGGAGCTCAGGACCATCCCCGTCCTGTGTGTGGAGCTCAGTGCCATTCCCTGGCCTGTGTGTGGTGCTCAGTGCCATTCCCGGCCTGTGTGTGGAGCTCAGGACCATCCCTGGACTGTGTGTGGAGCTCAGTGCCATTCCCTGGCCTGTGTGTGGAGCTCAGTGCCATTCCCGGCCTGTGTGTGGAGCTCAGGACCATCCCCGTCCTGTGTGTGGAGCTCAGTGCCATTCCCGGCCTGTGTGTGGTGCTCAGTGCCATCCCCGCCCTGTGTGTGGAGCTCAGTGCCATTCCCTGGCCTGTGTGTGGTGCTCAGTGCCATTCCCGGCCTGTGTGTGGTGCTCAGTGCCATTCCCACCCTGTGTGTGGTGCTCAGTGCCATCCCCACCCTGTGTGTGGAGCTCAGTGCCATTCCCTGGCCTGTGTGTGGTGCTCAGTGCCATTCCCTGGCCTGTGTGTGGTGCTCAGTGCCATTCCCACCCTGTGTGTGGAGCTCAGTGCCATTCCCACCCTGTGTGTGGAGCTCAGTGCCATTCCCTGGCCTGTGTGTGGTGCTCAGTGCCATTCCCACCCTGTGTGTGGAGCTCAGTGCCATTCCCACCCTGTGTGTGGAGCTCAGTGCCATTCCCTGGCCTGTGTGTGGTGCTCAGTGCCATTCCCGGACTGTGTGTGGTGCTCAGTGCCATTCCCACCCTGTGTGTGGAGCTCAGTGCCATTCCCTGGCCTGTGTGTGGAGCTCAGTGCCATTCCCTGGCCTGTGTGTGGAGCTCAGTGCCATTCCCACCCTGTGTGTGGAGCTCAGTGCCATTCCCTGGCCTGTGTGTGGAGCTCAGTGCCATTCCCCGTCCTGTGTGTGGTGCTCAGTGCCATTCCCGGCCTGTGTGTGGAGCTCAGTGCCATTCCCTGGCCTGTGTGTGGAGCTCAGTGCCATTCCCGGCCTGTGTGTGGAGCTCAGTGCCATCCCTGGACTGTGTGTGGAGCTCAGTGCCATTCCCGGACTGTGTGTGGAGCTCAGGACCATTCCCGGACTGTGTGTGGAGCTCAGTGCCATTCCCGGCCTGTGTGTGGAGCTCAGTGCCATTCCCGGACTGTGTGTGGTGCTCAGTGCCATTCCCTGGCCTGTGTGTGGAGCTCAGTGCCATTCCCGGACTGTGTGTGGAGCTCAGTGCCATTCCCGGCCTGTGTGTGGAGCTAAGTGCCATCCCCGTCCTGTGTGTACAGCTCAGTGCCATCCCCGTCCTGTGTGTGGAGCTCAGTGCCATTCCCTGGCCTGTGTGTGGAGCTCAGTGCCATCCCCGTCCTGTGTGTGGAGCTCAGGACCATCCCCGTCCTGTGTGTGGAGCTCAGTGCCATTCCTGGCCTGTGTGTGGAGCTCAGGACCATTCCCAGCCTGTGTGTGGTGCTCAGGACCATCCCTGGCCTGTGTGTGGAGCTCAGTGCCATTCCCGGCCTGTGTGTGGAGCTCAGTGCCATTCCCACCCTGTGTGTGGTGCTCAGTGCCATTCCCGGCCTGTGTGTGGAGCTCAGTGCCATTCCCACCCTGTGTGTGGTGCTCAGTGCCATTCCCGGCCTGTGTGTGGAGCTCAGTGCCATTCCCTGGCCTGTGTGTGGAGCTCAGTGCCATTCCCGGCCTGTGTGTGGAGCTCAGGACCATTCCCGGCCTGTGTGTGGAGCTCAGGACCATTCCCGGACTGTGTGTGGAGCTCAGGACCATTCCCGGCCTGTGTGTGGAGCTCAGGACCATTCCCGGACTGTGTGTGGAGCTCAGTGCCATTCCCGGCCTGTGTGTGGAGCTCAGGACCATTCCCGGACTGTGTGTGGTGCTCAGTGCCATTCCCGGCCTGTGTGTGGAGCTCAGTGCCATTCCCGGCCTGTGTGTGGAGCTCAGGACCATTCGCGGACTGTGTGTGGTGCTCAGTGCCATTCCCGGCCTGTGTGTGGAGCTCAGGACCATTCCCGGACTGTGTGTGGAGCTCAGTGCCATTCCCACCCTGTGTGTGGAGCTCAGTGCCATTCCCGGCCTGTGTGTGGTGCTCAGTGCCATTCCCGGCCTGTGTGTGGAGCTCAGTGCCATTCCCACCCTGTGTGTGGAGCTCAGTGCCATTCTCGGCCTGTGTGTGGAGCTCAGTGCCATCCCCACCCTGTGTGTGGTGCTCAGTGCCATTCCCTGGCCTGTGTGTGGTGCTCAGTGCCATTCCCCGGCCTGTGTGTGGAGCTCAGTGCCATTCCCGGCCTGTGTGTGGTGCTCAGTGCCATTCCCTGGCGTGTGCTGAGCCACACTGCCACAGAGCAGGATTGGCGTGTACCATTGCAGCGTCTCGCTAGCCCACCACATCCCTCAGCTTTGCCCCGCTAACCCTCCGCCTCATCTCCTGGGTGTGTCGGCTCAACCCCAAACCCCCCTCGGCACCCCCTGCAAATCACCTCTCTCACCAGGCACTGAGTGCTCCTTCTCGGGCATCATGCTGTCCATCATCAGCACTGCGGCTAAGTAGGGCTTCACCGTGCGAAGCAAGTGGGCGAGGACATCAGTTCCCTGGACAGAGAGAAGGTTCCACAGTCACAGTCAACCATCCAATAGAACAGGGAGTCAACTGGCAACAACACAGCTCACCCAAATATCACTCTTCTCTATCACTGACTCTCCCCACCCATTTAATCATCCCACAGCCCATGTACACACTCCCCTATCACTGACTCTCCCCACCCATTTAATCCTCCCACAGCCCATGTACACACTCCCCTATCACTGACTCTCCATCTATCAGAGACGTGGGGTGCAGAGAGAGACAGAAAGCGAATTATGAAGAGAACAGAAATGGAGAGAAGGAGACAGAGAGGGAGTGTCAGAAAGAGAAAAGCATAGGGAGGAATGGAGAAGTGGAGAAAGACAGAAAGGAAAGTGGTGGACTGACCTTCACCTCCTCGACAGTCTGAGCCTTGAATTGCTTGATGCCGATCTCCAGTGCGTCCTCCAACTCCCGATATCCCACAGGTCTCAAATAATAACCAGAACCCAAGTTCTTCATTGCTGATCCCATCACTTCCAACAGCAACGCCTCACATCTTTCTAGTGATTCACTTTCAACCTTGGCAACTATTGAGCCATACCGGGATCTCAAGGACTCCTGGGAACAGGAAGAAATAATGAGACAATGACCCAGGACATCAGGGAGATATCTGTACACTGACTGGTGTCTCTCAGTCCCCTCTCCCTCAGGGAGATATCTGTACACTGACTGGTGTCTCTCTGTCCCCTCTCCCTCAGGGAGATATCTGTACACTGACTGGTGTCTCTCAGTCCCCTCTCCCTCAGGGAGATATCTGTACACTGACTGGTGTCTCTCAGTCCCCTCTCCCTCAGGGAGATATCTGTACACTGACTGGTGTCTCTCAGTCCCCTCTCCCTCAGGGAGATATCTGTACACTGACTGGTGTCTCTCAGTCCCCTTTCCCTCAGGGAGATATCTGTACACTGACTGGTGTCTCTCAGTCCCCTCTCCCTCAGGGAGATATCTGTACACTGACTGGTGTCTCTCAGACCCTCTCCCTCAGGGAGATATCTGTACACTGACTGAGAGAGAAGGACTGAGAGACACCAGAGAGATATCTGTACACTGACTGGTGTCTCTCAGTCCCTCTCCCTCAGGGAGATATCTGTACACTGACTGGTGTGTCTCAGTCCCTCTCCCTCAGGAAGATATCTGTACACTGACTGGTGTCTCTCAGTCCCCTCTTCCTCAGTTAGATATCTGGACACTGACTGGTGTCTCTCAGTACCCTCTCCCTCAGGGTGATATCTGTACACTGACTGGTGTCTCTCAGTCCCCTCTCCCTCAGGGAGATATCTGTACACTGACTGGTATCTCTCAGTCCCCTCTCCCTCAGGGAGATATCTGTACACTGACTGGTGTCTCTTAGTCCCTCTCCCTCAGGGAGATATCTGTACACTGACTGGTGTCTCTCAGTCCCTCTCCCTCAGGGAGATATCTGTACACTGACTGGTGTCTCTTAGTCCCTCTCCCTCAGGGAGATATCTATACACTGACTGGTGTCTCTCAGTCCCTCTCCCTCAGGGAGATATCTGTACACTGACTGGTGTCTCTTAGTCCCTCTCCCTCAGTTAGATATCTGTAGACTGACTGGTGTCTCTCAGTCCCCTCTCCCTCAGGGACATATCTGTACACTGACTGGTGTCTCTCAGTCCCTCTCCCTCAGGGAGATATCTGTACACTGACTGGTGTCTCTCAGTCCCCTCTCCCTCAGTTAGATATCTGTACACTGACTGGTGTCTCTCAGTCCCCTCTCCCTCAGGGAGATATCTGTACACTGACTGGTGTCTCTCAGTCCCTCTCCCTCAGGGAGATATCTGTACACTGACTGGTGTCTCTCAGTCCCTCTCTCTCAGGGAGATATCTGTACACTGACTGGTGTCTCTCAGTCCCTCTCCCTCAGGGAGATATCTGTACACTGACTGGTGTCTCTCAGTCCCTCTCCCTCAGGGAGATATCTGTACACTGACTGGTGTCTCTCAGTCCCTCTCCCTCAGGGAGATATCTGTACACTGACTGGTGTCTCTCAGTCCCCTCTCCCTCAGTTAGATATCTGTACACTGACTGGTGTCTCTCAGTCCCCTCTCCCTCAGTTAGATACCTGTACTGTAACCCAAGTCCCTGAGTCACGTCCATCATTCTTTGACCTGAATTGTGGAGAATAAGGATCCTGTTAGTGTGATGAGGAGAAAAGAAATCACCAGACAGCCAAAAATCACCTCTAATTTCCAGTTATGTTTCCCTGTGTCATCCTTTAGAGAATGTTTCATGAAAACCTTCTTAGCATCGTTGTGGTAATAAGTGAACAGATCGGTGAGACGTTCGTCAATGTGCGCTGGAGGCTGGGCAATCGCTGCCACCTTGCGGTCATAGTATTCCAGCGCTCTCTTGACAGCGGCGGAGTTTTCGAGCTCCGCCATTCTTGCTATTCCACTCTCCACACAAGGCAGCTCGCCTTTAGCAATGGCGTCCACGTAGGTCATGGCCAAGTGGATCAACCCTGAGGTAGAAGATGGAGGAGTTCACAATCAATGGACCCAACCCCTTCCCATTCTCTCCCATTGTACACAATCAATGGACCCGATCCCTTCCCATTATCTCCCACTGTACACAATCAATGGACCCAACCCCTTCCCATTCACTCCCATTGTACACAATCAATGGACCCAACCCCTTCCCATTCTCTCCCATTGTACACAATCAATGGACCCAACTCCTTCCCATTCTCTCCCATTGTACACAATCCCAATGGACCCGATCCCTTCCCATTCACTCCCATTGTACACAATCCCAATGGACCCAACCCCTTCCCATTCTCTCCCATTGTACACAATCTCAATGGACCCAACCCCTTCCCATTCTCTCCCATTGTACACAATCCCAATGGACCCAACCCCTTCACATTCACTCCCATTGAACACAATCCCAATGGACCCGATCCCTTCCCATTCACTCCCATTGTACACAATCCCAATGGACCTGATCCCTTCCCATTCTCTCCCATTGTACACAATCCCAATTGACCCGATCCCTTCCCATTCACTCCCATTGTACACAATCCCAATGGACCCAACTCCTTCCCATTCTCTCCCATTGTACACAATCTCTATGGACCCGATCCCTTCCCATTCACTCCCACTGTACACAATTCCAATGGACCCAACCCCTTCCCATTCACTCCCACTGTACACAATCCCAATGGACCCAACCCCTTCCCATTCTCTCCCATTGTACACAATCCCAATGGACCCGATCCCTTCCCATTCACTCCCATTGTACACAATCCCAATGGACCCAACCCCTTCCCATTCACCCTCGCTGTCCACAATCCCAATGGACCCAACCCCTTCCCATTCACTCCCATTGTGCAGAATCCCAATGGACCCAACCCCTTCCCATTCACTCCCATTGTGCAGAATCTCAATGGACCCAACCCCTTCCCATTCACTCCCATTGTACACAATCCCAATGGACCCAACCCCTTCCCATTCATTCCCATTGTACAGAATCCCAACGGACCCAACCCCTTCGCATTCACTTCCATTGTACACAATCCCAATGGACACAACCCCTTCCCATTCACTCCCATTTTACACAATCCCAATGGACCCAACTCCTTCCCATTCACTCCCACTGTACACAATCCCAATGGACCCAATCCCTTCCCGTTCTCTCCCACCGTACACAATCCCAATGGACCCAACCCCTTCCCACTCACTCCCACTGTACACAATCCCAATGGACCCAATCCCTTCCCGTTCTCTCCCACTATACACAATCCCAATGGACCCAACCCCTTCCCATTCACTCCCATTGTACACAATCCCAATGGACACAACCCATTCCCATTCACTCCCATTTTACACAATCCCAATGGACCCAACCCCTTCCCATTCACTCCCATTGTGCAGAATCCCAATGGACCCAACCCCTTCCCATTCACTCCCGATGGTACAGTATCCTACATTACTAAGTGATGACGCTGCTAAAAGTACATCACTGGCCTTGAGACGTGCTGAGGACATTAAATGCAAGTTCTATCTTTCTCTCCAGACGTTCTCTGTCTGGGTTCCCATACGTGTTGGATACATGGGAAGGGGAGCTGGAAGATCGGGGAGGAAGCTGGGAGATGGAGGAGAGGGAGGGAACAGAAGTCAATGCAGACTTCAGGTGTGGCCAACATCCGTGTACTCACTCCTGCCCGTGACCTGGTGGCCACCAAGCACCGTCTTAACCTTCCCGGAGGTGTAAATGTACTCGGAGAACTTGCGGAACTCCGCCACGAATTCCTGGTCCAGTTGGTCGTCAGCCAACTCCTGGAGCTGTTTCAGATCCTTCCGCGTTGCGGGGCACACGAACCCGAAGCAGCGGCGTGTCGGGAAGTAGTTCCGGATACACCTCCGCAGGTTGTTGTAATCCTGGTCTCGCTCAGTCGTCTCTGTCGGAACACCGGGAATCAGAGCGGTGTCACAACGGCAGATCAGTGATTCCCCCCTCCCACATCACCCCCTCCCCCCTCCCACATCACCCCTCCCCCCAGACTGAGGATCCCCCCTCCCACATCACCCCCTCCCCCCAGACTGAGGATCCCCCTCCCACATCACCCCCTCCCCCCAGACTGAGGATCTCCCCCCCCACATCACCCCCTCCCCCCAGACTGAGGATCTCCCCTCCCACATCACCCCCTCCCCCCAGACTGAGGATCCCCCCTCCCACATCACCCCCTCCCCCCAGACTGAGGATTCCCCCTCCCACATCACCCCCTCCCCCCAGACTGAGGATCTCCCCTCCCACATCACCCCCTCCCCCCAGACTGAGGATCCCCCCTCCCACATCACCCCCTCCCCCCAGACTGAGGATCCCCCTCCCACATCACCCTCTCCCCCCAGACTGAGGATCTCCCCCCCCCACATCACCCCCTCCCCCCAGACTGAGGATCTCCCCTCCCACATCACCCCCTCCCCCCAGACTGAGGATCCCCCCTCCCACATCACCCCCTCCCCCCAGACTGAGGATTCCCCCTCCCACATCACCCTCTCCCCCCAGACTGAGGATCCCCCCTCCCACATCACCCCCTCCCCCCAGACTGAGGATCTCCCCTCCCACATCACCCCCTCCCCCCAGACTGAGGATCCCCCCTCCCACATCACCCCCTCCCCCCGACTGAGGATTCCCTCCTCCCACATCACCCCCTCCCCCCAGACTGAGGATCTCCCCTCCCACATCACCCCCTCCCCCCGACTGAGGATTCCACCCTCCCACATCACCCCCTCCCCCCAGACTGAGGATCCCCCCTCCCACATCACCCCCTCCCCCCAGACTGTGGATCTCCCCTCCCACATCACCCCCTTCCCCCAGACTGAGGATCTCCCCTCCCACATCACCCCGTCCCCCCAGACTGAGGATCCCCCCTCCCACATCACCCCTTCCCCCCAGACTGAGGATCCCCCCTCCCACATCACCCCCTCCCCCCAGACTGAGGATCTCCCCTCCCACATCACCCCCTCCCCCCAGACTGAGGATCTCCCCTCCCACATCACCCCCTCCCCCCAGACTGAGGATCCCCTCCTCACACATCACACCCTTCCCCCAGACTGAGGATCTCCCCTCCCACATCACCCCCTCCCCCCAGACTGAGGATCCCCCTCCCACATCACCCCCTCCCCCCAGACTGAGGATCCCCTCCTCACACATCACACCCTCCCCCCAGACTGAGGATCCCCCTCCCACATCACCCCCTCCCCCAGACTGAGGATCCCCCTCCCACATCACCCCCTCCCCCCAGACTGAGGATCCCCCCTCCCACATCATCCCCTCCCCCCAGACTGAGGATCCCCTCCTCACACGTCACACCCTCCCCCCAGACTGAGGATCTCCCCTCCCACATCACCCCCTCCCCCCAGACTGAGGATCCCCCCTCCCTCATCACCCCCTCCCTCATCACCCCCTCCCCCCAGACTGAGGATCACCCCCTCCCCCCAGACTGAGGATTCCCCCTCCCACATCACTCCTTCCCCCCAGACTGAGGATTCCCCCTCCCACATCACCCCTTCCCCCCAGACTGAGGACCCCCCTCCCACATCACCCCCTCCCCCCAGACTGAGGATCCCCCCCTTCTCTCACTCTCCATCTGTTCCTCTTTATGTTTCTCCATCTGTCCCTGTCACACTATCTATCGCTCCAAAACTGTATATCTGTCTCTCTCTCTCTCTCTCAATATCTGTGTGTATCTCTTTGCCTCTCTCTCCATCTCTTTCTCTCTCTCTGTCTCTCCCTGGCTCTGTCTCTTTCTCTGTCTCTCTCTCTCTCTCTGTCTCTCTCTCTCTCTGTCACGCTCTCTCTTCTCGCTCTCTCTATCCATCTCTCAGTCTACCTCACCTCCTCCCTCGGTTACTCACACTCCCTGCCCCTGCCACACCCTATCTATACGATGACATGCTCGATGTGTGTTGTGATACCACATACCATTCCTGAGTCGCAGACTGTTCTCCAGATATTGGTCTGCAGTCACATCGGTTCCATTAATCTCCAAATCCAAGGTCAGGTCGCGCAATGACCACACAAAGTCAGGAAAGAACTGGATAAAATCTCGCTCCTCGCCCCCATCCGGCTGTGACTTCACCTGAATGCGCTTCGCGAGTTCCGTCACAAAGCTGGTCGGTCAGTCAAGGGCCGAGGAATCAATGGGACAGCAAGACGGGACTGGGAGATACACTGAGAGTGTACAGGCATATCCCTGAGAGTGGGACTGAGACACACCAGTCAGTGTACAGATATCTCCCTGAGAGTGGGACTGAGAGACACCAGTCAGTGTACAGATATCTCCCTGAGAGAGAGGGACTGAGAGACACCAGTCAGTGTACAGATATCTCCCTGAGGGAGAGGGGACTGAGAGACACCAGTCAGTGTACAGATATCTCCCTGAGAGAGAGGGACTGAGAGACACCAGTCAGTGTACAGATATCTCCCTGAGAGAGAGGGACTGAGAGACACCAGTCAGTGTACAGATATCTCCCTGAGGGAGAGGGGACTGAGAGACACCAGTCAGTGTACAGACATCTCCCTGAGGGAGAGGGGACTGAGAGACACCAGTCAGTGTATAGATATCTCCCTGAGGGAGAGGGGACTGAGAGACACCAGTCAGTGTACAAATATCTCCCTGAGGGAGAGGGGCTGAGAGACACCAGTCAGTGTACAGATATCTCCCTGAGGGAGAGGGGACTGAGAGACACCAGTCAGTGTACAGATATCTCCCTGAGGGTGGGGACTGAGAGACACCAGTCAGTGTACAAATATCTCCCTGAGGGAGAGGGGCTGAGAGACACCAGTCAGTGTACAGATATCTCCCTGAGGGAGAGGGGACTGAGAGACACCAGTCAGTGTACAGATATCTCCCTGAGGGTGGGGACTGAGAGACACCAGTCAGTGTACAGATATCTCCCTGAGGGAGAGGGACTGAGAGACACCAGTCAGTGTACAGATATCTCCCTGAGGGAGAGGGGGCTGAGAGACACCAGTCAGTGTACAGATATCTCCCTGAGGGAGAGGGGACTGAGAGATACCAGTCAGTGTACAGATATCTCCCTGAGGGAGAGGGGACTGAGAGATACCAGTCAGTGTACAGATATCTCCCTGACGGAGAGGGGGCTGAGAGATACCAGTCAGTGTACAGATATCTCCCTGAGGGACAGGGGGCTGAGAGATACGAGACACTCTACTGTAATATTATATTTGCAGGGTTTGCAAATGTGAGCTGATTTGGTGGCAACAGGTTTAGCCATTCACCTCCAGAACTGGCTGGACCAATCGCAGTTCTTGTGTTCTCTGAGAGACCACGCAGAATGGGTAGTAAGCCCAAACAACTAGGCCGGGAATCTCCGTTGCTCTGCGATGGCCCTGACTGAGGAATTCTGGGTAGACAGGCCTAGCGAGGAAAGGATACTGGAGGTCCCTCATGGACTGTTGGTTAATGGTCCCCTGGCTGTTGAAGACAAAGACACTGCTGAGGAGGATATTGATATTTTGTATTATATATCACATAGAATTAATAAACTGCTTCTCAGGCACTGATATTCTCATTAAACTGCCACACCCCTTGAAGCCCTTAATTAGATTCCAGCCAGTAACTCACTCCCATTCGGCCCCTATAAATCATGCAATCCAAGGCTTAAATTATATAAAGCTCCCTCTACACTGTCCCATCAAACACTCCCAGGGCAGGTACAGCGGGTTAGATACAGAGTAAAGATCTCTCTACACTGTCCCATCAAACACTCCCAGGGCAGGTATAGCACGGGTTAGATACAGAGTAAAGCTCCCTCTACACTGTCCCATCAAACACTCCCAGGGCAGGTACAGGGGGTTAGATACAGAGTAAAGCTCCCTCTACACTGTCCCATCAAACACTCCCAGGGCAGGTACAGCACGGGGTTAGATACAGAGTAAAGCTCCCTCTACACTGTCCCATCAAACACTCCCAGGGCAGGTACAGGGGGTTCGATACAGAGTAAAGCTCCCTCTACACTGTCCCATCAAACACTCCCAGGGCAGGTACAGGGGGTTAGATACAGAGTAAAGCTCCCTCTACACTGTCCCATCAAACACTCCCAGGGCAGGTACAGGGGGTTAGATACAGAGTAAAGCTCCCTCTACACTGTCCCATCAAACACTCCCAGGGCAGGTGCAGCACGGGGTTAGATACAGAGTAAAGCTCTCTCTACACTGTCCCATCAAACACTCCCAGGGCAGGTACAGGGGGTGAGATACAGAGTAAAGCTCCCTCTACACTGTCCCATCAAACACTCCCAGGGCAGGTACAGGGGGTTAGATACAGAGTAAAGCTCTCTCTACACTGTCCCATCAAACACTCGCAGGGCAGGTACAGCACGGGTTAGATACAGAGTAAAGCTCCCTCTACACTGTCCCATCAAACACTCCCAGGGCAGGTACAGCACGGGTTAGATACAGAGTAAAGCTCCCTCTACACTGTCCCATCAAACACTCCCAGGGCAGGTACAGGGGGTTAGATACAGAGTAAAGCTCCCTCTACACTGTCCCATCAAACACTCCCAGGGCAGGTACAGCACGGGGTTAGATACAGAGTAAAGCTCCCTCTACACTGTCCCATCAAACACTCCCAGGGCAGGTACAGGGGGTTCGATACAGAGTAAAGCTCCCTCTACACTGTCCCATCAAACACTCCCAGGGCAGGTACAGGGGGTTAGATACAGAGTAAAGCTCCCTCTACACTGTCCCATCAAACACTCCCAGGGCAGGTACAGGGGGTTAGATACAGAGTAAAGCTCCCTCTACACTGTCCCATCAAACACTCCCAGGGCAGGTACAGGGGGTTAGATACAGAGTAAAGCTCCCTCTACACTGTCCCATCAAACACTCCCAGGGCAGGTGCAGCACGGGGTTAGATACAGAGTAAAGCTCTCTCTACACTGTCCCATCAAACACTCCCAGGGCAGGTACAGGGGGTGAGATACAGAGTAAAGCTCCCTCTACACTGTCCCATCAAACACTCCCAGGGCAGGTACAGGGGGTTAGATACAGAGTAAAGCTCTCTCTACACTGTCCCATCAAACACTCCCAGGGCAGGTACAGCACGGGTTAGATACAGAGTAAAGCTCCCTCTACACTGTCCCATCAAACACTCCCAGGGCAGGTACAGCACGGGTTAGATACAGAGTAAAGCTCCCTCTACACTGTCCCATCAAACACTCTCAGGGCAGGAACAGCACGGGTGGAATTATCCACTCTCTGTCATTATCCCGGGGTCAATTCTCCCAAGTGATGGTTTGATGTTCCTTACCATATCTGACGGTCCAGCTCCTGGAGAACAGTCTTTGTCTGCACCTTGGTTTCACGAGCAAGTCGACCCATGATGCTTCTCCAGGGCAGATGACCCGAGGGTGAGAATCACGAGGAGCTGCAGCAGAGGATTAATATTAGACGGAGTAGAATCCCTGATAAAACCTGCTCCCCTTCAACTGACCAGGTCCCCTCTATCAGTTCTGGTCTCCATACACCTTGGTTAGACCACACTTGGAACACTGTGCACAGTTCTGGTCTCCCTATACCTTGGGTAGACCACACTTGGAGCACTGTGCACAGTTCTGGTCTCCCTATACCTTGGGTAGACCACACTTGGAGCACTGTGCACAGTTCTGGTCTCCCTATACCTTGGGTAGACCACACTTGGAGCACTGTGCACAGTTCTGGTCTCCCTATACCTTGGGTAGACCACACTTGGAGCACTGTGCACAGTTCTGGTCTCCCTATACCTTGGTTAGACCACACTTGGAGCACTGTGCACAGTTCCGGTCTCCATATACCTTTGGTAGACCACACTTGGAACACTGTGCACAGTTCTGGTCTCCATATACCTTGGTTAGACCACACTTGGAGCACTGTGCACAGTTCTGGTCTCCGTATACCTTGGTTAGACCACACTTGGAGCACTGTGCACAGTTCTGGTCTCCATATACCTTGGTTAGACCACACTTGGAGCACTGTGCACAGTTCTGGTCTCCATATACCTTGGTTAGACCACACTTGGAACACTGTGCACAGTTCTTGTTTCCATAAACCTTGCTGCTCTGTGTGTCAGGGGGCGCTCAGTCCCACACTGGCAGTGCTGCACTCCTTCAGTACTGGTAGCGGGAGTGTCGGCTTAGATCAGGGGCTCAAATCACAGGAGTGGGACATGAATTCTTGAGTATATTCAAGACAGAGATTGATTGATTTTTGAATATTAAGGGAAGCAAGGGAGTTGTGGTTGAAGATCAGCTGTGCTCTAATTGAATGGTGAGGCAGGCTCGAGGGGCTGAATGGCCTGTTCCTATTTCTGATGTTCTGATAAACCCAAGACGTTCTGACCCAGAGATGAGAATGCTGATCATTACCCGGTTCGTGCTATCACAGGTAAAACAATGAACCCCATTATTGGGTAGCGGCTGTCCAGTCAGAAACCAGCTAAAGGTCAAGAGTATCTCTTGACAGCACTGTGTCAGCTAATGATTTGAAGGCAGGGCTGGTGTCTCAGAAAACAGTCTACAGAGACTATATTAACAGTGCATTATAGCAATCAGTCTAGTCTATATAAACAGCGCATTACAGAAAACAGTCTACAGAGTCTTTATAAACAGTGCATTACAGCAAACAGTCTACAGAGTCTATATAAACAGCGCATTACAGAAAACAGTCTACAGAGTCTTTATAAACAGTGCATTACAGCAAATAGTCTACAGAGTCTATATAAATAGTGCATTACAGCAAACATTCGACAGAGTCGATATAAATAGCGCATTACAGCAAACTGTCCACAGAGTCTATATCAACAGAGCATTGCAGCAAACTGTCTACAGAGTCTAT
The DNA here is from genome assembly GCF_044704955.1 of Pristiophorus japonicus. Lineage (NCBI taxonomy): Eukaryota > Metazoa > Chordata > Chondrichthyes > Pristiophoridae > Pristiophorus > Pristiophorus japonicus. Next base: position 179,296 of record NW_027254393.1, on the reverse strand, counting down.
ATAAACAGAGCATTGCAGCAAACTGTCTACAGAGTCTATATAAACAGTGCATTAGAGCAAACTGTCGACATAGTCGATATGAACAGCGCATTACAGCAATCAGTCTACAGAGTCTATATAAACAGCGCATTACAGCAAACAGTCTACTGAGTCTATATAAACAGTGTATTACAGCAATCAGCCTACAGAATCTATACAAACAGTGCATGACAGCAAACAGTCTGCAGAGTCTATATAAACAGTGAATTACAGCAAACTGTCTACAGAAACTATATAAGCAGTGCATTACAGCAATCAGTCTACAGAGTCTATACAAACAGTGCATGACAGCAAACAGTCTACAGAGTCGAAATAAACGGTGCATTACAGCAACCTACCTACAGAGTCTATATAAACAGTGCATGACAGCAAACAGTCTGCAGAGTCTATATAAACAGTGCATTACAGCAAACTGTCTACAGAATCTATATAAACAGTGCATTACAGCAAACAGTCTGCAGAGTCTATATAAACAGTGCATTACAGCAAACTGTCTACAGAATCTATATAAACAGTGCATTACAGCAAACAGTCTGCAGAGTCTATATAAACAGTGCATTACAGCAATCAGTCTACAGAGTTTATAGAAACAGAGCATTACAGCAAACTGCCGACAGAGTGCAGATAAACAGTGCATTACAGCAATCTGTCGACAGAGTCTATACAAACAGTGTATTACAGCAAACTGTCTACAGAGTCTATATAAACAGAGCATTACAGCAAACTATCTACAGAGTCTATATAAACAGTGCATTACAGCAATCAGTCTACAGAGTCTATATAAACAGTGCATCACAGCAATCAGTCGACAGAGTCTATATAAACAGTGCATTACAGCAATCAGTCTACAGAGTCTATATAAACAGAGCATTGCAGCAAACGGTCTACTGAGTCTATATAAACAGTGCATTACAGCAAACTATCTACAGAGTCTATATAAACAGTGCATTACAGCAATCAGTCTACAGAGTCGATATAAACAGTGCATTACAGCAATCTGTCGACAGAGTCTATATAAACAGTGCATTACAAAAAACTGTCTACAGAGTCGATATAAACAGTGCATTACAGCAAACTGTCTACAGAGTCTATATAAACAGAGCATTGCAGCAAACGGTCTACAGAGTCTATATAAACAGTGCATTACAGCAAACTGTCTACAGTCTACATAAACAGTGTATTACAGCAATCAGTCGACAGAGTCTATATAAACAGCGCATGACAGCAAACAGTCGAGAGAGTCGATATAAAGTGCATTACAGCAAACTGTCTGCAGAGTCTATATAATCAGTACATTACAGCAAACTGTCTACAGAGTCTATATAAACAGCACATTACAGCAAACAGTCCACAGAGTCTATATAAACAGTGCATTACAGCAGTCAGTCTACAGAGTCTATATAAACAGTGCATTACAGCATACTGTCTACAGAGTCTATATAAACAGCACATTACAGCAAACAGTCTACAGAGTCTATATAAACAGTGCATTACAGCAAACAGTCTACAGAGTCTGTATCAACAGTGCATAACAGCAAACTGTCTACAGAGTCTATATAAACAGTGCATTACAGCAAACTGTCTACAGAATCTATATAAACAGTGCATTACAGCAAACTGTCTACAGAGTCTATATAAACAGTGCATTACAGCAAACTATCTACAGAATCTATATAAACAGTGCATTACAGCAAACTGTTTATAGCGTCTATATAAACAGCACATTACAGCAAACAGTCTACAGAGTCTATATAAACAGTGCATTAAAGCAAACAGTCTACAGAGTCTGTATCAACAGTGCATAACAGCAAACTGTCTACAGAGTCTATATAAACAGTGCATTACAGCAAACTGTCTAAAGAGTCGATATAAACAGTGCATTACAGCAATCAGTGTACACAGTCTATATAAACAGCGCATTACAGCAAACAGTCTACAGAGTCTTTATAAACAGTGCATTTCAGCAAACTGTCTACAGAATCTATATAAACAGTGCATTACAGCAAACTGCATACAGCGTCTACATAAACAGCACGTTACAGCAAACAGTCGACAGAGTCTATATAAACAGTGCATTACAGCAAATATTCTACAGAGTCGATATAAACAGTGCATTACAGCAAACATTCTACAGAGTCTATATAAACAGTGCTTTACAGCAAACAGTCTACAGAGTCTATATAAACAGTGCATAACTGCAAACTGGCTACGGAGTCTATATAAACAGTGCATTACAGCAAACTATCTACAGAGTCTATATAAACAGTGTATTACAGCAAACAGTGCACAGAGTCTATATCAACAGTGCATTACAGCAAACAGTCTACAGAGTCTATATAAACAGTGCATAACAGCAATCAGTCTACAGAGTCTATATAAACAGTGCTTTACAGCAAACTGTCTACAGAGTCTATATAAACTGTGCATTATAGCAAACTGTCTGCAGAGTCTATATAAACAGTACATTCCAGCAAACTGTCTACAGAGTATATATAAACAGTGCATTATAGCAAACTGTCTACAGATTCTAGATAAACAGTGAATAACAGCAATCAGTCTACAGAGTCTATATAAACAGTGCATTACAGCAAACAGTCTACAGAGTCTATATAAACAGTGTATTACAGCAAACTGTCAACAGAGTCTATATAAACAGTGCATTACAGCAAACTGTCTACAGAGTCTATATAAACAGTGCATTACAGCAAACTGTCTACAGAGTCTATATAAACAGCGCAATACAGCAATCAGTCTACAGAGTCTATATAAACAGCGCATGACAGCAAACTGTCGACAGAATCTATATAAACAGTGCATTACAGCAAACTGTCTACAGAGTCTATATAAACAGTGCATTACAGCAAACAGTCTACAGAGTCTACATAAACAGTGCATAACTGCAAACTGGCTACGGAGTCTATATAAACAGTGTATTACAGCAAACTGTCTACAGAGTCTATATAAACAGTGTATTACAGCAATCAGTCTACAGAGTCTATATAAACAGTGCATTACAGCAAACTGTCTACAGAGTCTATATAAACAGTGCGTTACAGCAAACAGTGTACAGCGTCTATATAAACAGTGCATTACAACAAACTGTCTGCAGAGTCTATATAAACAGTGCATTGCAGCAATCAGTCTACAGAGTCTATATAAATATTGCATTACAGCAAACTGTCGACAGAATCTACATAAACAGTGCATTACAGCAAACTGTCTGCAGAGTCTATATGAACAGTGCATTACAGCAAACAGTCTACAGAGTCTATATCAACAGTGCATAACAGCAAACTGTCTACAGAGTCTACACAAACAGTTCATTACAGCAAACTGTCTACAGAGTCGATAAAAACAGCGCATTACAGCAATCAGTCTACAGAGTCTTTATAAACAGTGTATTACAGCAAACTGTCTGCAGAATCTATATAAACAGTGCATTACAGCAAACTGTATACAGCGTCTATATAAACAGCACATTACAGCCAACAGTCTACAGAGTCTATAGAAACAGTGCATAACAGCAAACTGGCTACGGAGTCTATATAAAAAGTGTATTATAGCAATCAGTCTACAGAGTCTATATAAACAGCACATTACAGCAATCAGTCTACAGAGTCTATATAAACAGTGCATTACAGCAAACTGTCTGCAGAGTTTATATAAATAGCGCATTACAGCAAACTGTCCACAGAGTCTATATCAACAGTGCATTACAGCAAATAATCTCCAGAGTCTATATAAACAGAGCATTGCAGCAAACTGTCTACAGAGTCTATATAAACAGTACATTACAGCAAACCAACGACAGAGTCGATATGAACAGCGCATTACAGCAATCAGTCCTTACAGTCTATATAAACAGCGCATTAAGCAAACAGTCTACAGAGTCTATATCAACAGCGCATGACAGCAAACAGTCGAGAGAGTCTATATAAACAGTGCATAACAGCAAACTGTATACAGCGTCTATATAAACAGCACATTACAGCAAACAGTCTACAGAGTCGATATAAACAGTGCATTACAATAAACATTCTACAGAGTCTAAATAAACAGTGCACTACAGCAAACTGTCTACAGAATCTGTATAAACAGTGCATTACAGCAAACTCTCTACAGAGTCTATATAAACAGTGCATTACAGCAAACTGTCTACAAAGTCTATATAAACAGCACAATACAGCAAACAGTCTACAGAGTCTATATAAACAGTGCATTACAATAAACATTCTACAAAGTCTATATAAACAGTGCACTACAGCTAACTGTCTACAGAATCTATATAAACAGTGTATTATAGCAATCAGTCTACAGAGTCTATATAAACAGTGCACTACAGCTAACTGTCTACAGAATCTATATAAACAGTGCATTACAACAAACTGTCGACAGAGTCTATATAAACAGTGCATTACAGCAAACTGTCTACAGAGTCTATATAAACAATGCATTACAGCAAACTGTCTACAGAGTCTATATAAACAGCGCATTACAGCAATCAGTCTGCAGGGTCTATACAAACAGGGCATTACAGCAATCAGTCTACAGAGTCTATAGAAACAGTGCATTACAGCAAACTGTCTACAGAGTCTATATAAACAGCGCATTACAGCAGTCTACAGAGTCTATATAAACAGTGTATTACAGCAAAATGTCGACAGAGTCGATATAAACGGCGCATTACAGCAATCAGTCGACAGAGTCTATATAAACAGCGCATGACAGCAAACTGTCGACAGAATCTATATAAACAGTGCATTACAGCAAACTGTCGACAGAATCTATATAAACAGTGCATTACAGCAAACTGTCTACGGAGTCTAGATAAACAGTGCGTTACAGCAAACAGTGTACAGCGTCTATATAAACATTGCATTACAGCAAACTGTCGACAGAATCTATATAAACAGTGCATTACAGCAAACTGTCTACAGAGTCTATATAAACAGTGCATTACAGCAAACAGTCTACAGAGTCTATATCAAGACTGCATAACAGCAAACTGCCTACAGAGTCTATACAAACAGTGCATTAAAGCAAACAGTATACAGCGTCTATATAAACAGCACATTACAGCCAACAGTCTACAGAGTCTATATAAACAGTGTATTACAGCAATCAGTCTACAGAGTCTATAGAAACAGTGCATAACAGCAAACTGGCTGCGGAGTCTATATAAACAGTGTATTTCAGCAAACTGTATACAGAGTCTATATAAACAGTGTATTACAGCAATCAGTCTACAGAGTCTATATAAACAGTGCATTACAGCAAACTGTCTACAGAGTCTATATAAACAGTGTATTACAGTAATCAGTCTACAGAGTCCATATTACCAGTGCTTGACAGAAACTGTCTGCAGAGTCGATATAAACAGTGAATTGCAGCAATCTGTCTACAGAGTCGAGACAATCAGTGCATTACAGTAAACTGTCTGCAGAGTCTATATAAACAGTGCATTACAGCAAACAGTCTACAGAATCTATATAAACAGTGCATTACAGCAATCAGTCGACAGAGTCTATACAAACAGTGCATTACAGTAAACTGTCTACAGAGTCTATATAAACAGAGCATTACAGCAAACAGTCTACAGAGTCTATATCAACAGTGCATTACAGCAAACAGTCTACAGAGTCTATATAAACAGTGCATAACAGCAAACTGGCTACGGAGTATGTATAAACAGTGCATTGCAGCAAACTGTCTACAGAGTCTATATAAACAGTGCATTATAGCAATCAGTCTAAAGAGTCTATATAAACAGTGCATTACAGCAAACTGTCTACAGAGTCTATATAAACAGTGCATTACAGCAAACAGTGCACAGAGTCTATATAAACAGTGCATTACAACAAACTGTCGACAGAGTCTATATAAACAGTGCATTACAGCAAACTGTCTACAGAGTCCATATAAACAGTGCATCACAGCAAACTGTCTACAGAGTCTATATAAACAGTGCATTACACCAATCAGTCTACAGGGTCGATACAAACAGGGCATTACAGCAAACAGTCTACAGAGTCTATATAAACAGTGCATGACAGCAAACTATCTACAGAGTCTATATAAACAGTGCATTACAGCAATCAGTCTACAGAGTCTATATAACCAGAGTATTACAGCAAACTGCCTAGAGAGTCGATATAAACAATGCATTACAGCAATCTGTCTACAGAGTCTATATAAATAGCGCATGACAGCAAACAGCCCACAGAGTCGATATAAACAGTGCATTACAGCAGTCAGTCTACAGAGTATATATAAACAGTGCATTACAGCATACAGTCTACAGAGTCTATATAAACAGTGCATTACAGCAAACTGTCTACAGAATCTGTATAAACAGTGCATTACAGCAAACTGTTTACAGCGTCTATATAAACAGCACATTACAGCAAACAGTCTACAGAGTCTATATAAACAGTGCATTACAGCAAACAGTCTACAGAGTCTATATAAACAGTGCATTACAGCAAACTGTCTACAGAGTTGATATAAACAGCGCATTACAGCAATCAGTCTACAGAGTCTATATAAACAGCGCATTACAGCAAACTGTCTACAGAATCTATACAAACAGTGCATTACAGCAAACTGTATACAGCGTCTATATAAACAGCACATTACAGCAAACAGTCGACAGAGTTTATATAAACAGTGCATTACAGAAAACATTCTACAGAGTCTATCTCAACAGTGCATTACAGCAAACTGTCTACAGAGTCTATATAAACAGTGCATTACAACAAAGTGTCTGCAGAGTCTATATAAACAGTGCATTGCAGCAAACAGTCCACAGAGTCTATATAAACAGTGCATTACAGCAATCAGTCAACAGCGTCTATATGAACAGCACATTACAGCAAACAGTCTACAGAGTCTATATAAACAGTGCATTACAGCAAACAGTCTACAGAGTCTATATAAACAGTGCATAACAGCAAACAGGCTACGGAGTCTATATAAACAGTGCATTATAGCAATCAGTCTACAGAGTCCATATTACCAGTGCTTGACAGAAACTGTCTGCAGAGTCGATATAAACAGTGAATTGCAGCAATCTGTCTACAGAGTCGAGACAATCAGTGCATTACAGTAAACTGTCTGCAGAGTCTATATAAACAGTGCATTACAGCAAACAGTCTACAGAATCTATATAAACAGTGCATTACAGCAATCAGTCGACAGAGTCTATACAAACAGTGCATTACAGTAAACTGTCTACAGAGTCTATATAAACAGAGCATTACAGCAAACTTTCGACAGAGTCTATATAAACAGTGCATTACTGCATATGCCTACAGAGTCTATACAAACAGTGCATTACAGCAAACATTCTGCAGTGTGTATATAAACAGTGCACTACAGCAAACTGTCTACAGAATCTATATAAACAGTGCATTACAGCAAACTGTATACAGCGTCTATATAAATAGCACATTACAGCAAACAGTTTACAGAGTCTATATAAACAGTGCATTACAGCAAACAGTCTACAGAGTCTATAGAAACAGTGCATAACAGCAAACTGGCTACGGAGTCTATATAAACAGTGCATTACAGCAAACTGTCTCCAGAGTCTATATAAACAGAGCATTACAGCAAACTGCCGACAGTGTGTAGATAAAAAGTGCATTACAGCAAACTGCCTGGAGAGTCGATATAAACAGTGCATTACAGCAATCTGTCTACAGAGTCTATACAAACAGTGCATTACAGCAAACTGTCTACAGAGTCTATATAAATAGCGCATTACAGCAATCTGTCTACAGAGTCTATATAAACAGTGCATTACAGCAAATTGTCGACAGAGTCGATATAAACAGTGCATTACAGCAATCAGTCTACAGAGTCTATATAAACAGCGCATTACAGCAAACTGTCTGCAGAGTCTATATAAAGAGTGTATTACAGCAAACTTTCGACAGAGTTGATATAAACAGTGTATTACAGCAAACAGTCTTCAGAGTCTATATAAACAGTGTATTACAGCAATCAGTCTACAGAGTCTATATAAACAGTGCTTTACAGCAAACAGTCTACAGAGTCGATATAAACAGTGTATTACAGCAAACAGTCGACAGAGTCGATATAAACAGCGCATTACAGCAATCAGTCAACAGAGTCTATACAAACAGTGCATTACAGCAAACTGTCTGCAGTCTATGTAAACAGAGCATTACAGCAAAGAGTCTGCAGAGTCTATATAATCAGTGCATTACAGCAAGCTGTCTACAGAGTCGATATAAACAGTGCATTACAGCATACTGCCTACAGAGTCTATATAAACGGAGCATTACAGCAAACTGTCTGCAGAGTCTATATAAACAGCGCATTACAGCAATCAGTCGACAGAGTCTATATAAACAGCGCATTACAGCAAACATTCTACAGTGTGTATATAAACAGTGCACTACAGCAAACTGGCTGCGGAGTCTATATAAACAGTGTATTATAGCAATCAGTCTATAGAGTCTACACAAACAGTGCATTACAGCAATCTGTCTACAGAGTCTATACAAACAGTGCATTACAGCAAACTGTCCACAGAGTCTATATCAACAGTGCATTACAGCAAATAGTCTACAGAGTCTCTATAAATAGCGCATTACAGCAAACTGTCTTCAGATTCTATATAAACAGTGCATTACAGCAAACAGTCGACAGAATCTATATAAACAGTGCATTACAGCAATCAGTCTGCAGAGTCTATACAAACAGTGCATTACAGCAAACTGTCTACAGAGTCTATATGAACAGTGCATTACAGCAAACAGTCTACATAGTCTACATAAACAGTGCATAACTGCAAACTGGCTACGGAGTCTATATAAACAGTGCATTACAGCAAACTGTATACAGCGTCTTTATAAACAGCACATTACAGCCAACAGTCTACAGAGTCTATATAAACAGTGCATTACAGCAATCAGTCTACAGAGTCTACATAAGCAGTGCTTAACAGCAAACTGTCTGCAGAGTCTATCTCATCAGTACATTACAGCAATCAGTTTACAGAGTCTATATAAACAGTGCTTTACAGCAAACAGTCTCCAGAGTCAATAGAAACAGTGCATAAAAGCAAACTAGCTACGGAGTCTATATAAACAGTGCATTACAGCAATAAGTCTACAGAGTCTATATAAACCGTGCTTTACAGCAAACTGTCGACAGAGTCAATATAAACAGTGTATTACAGCAAACAGTTGACAGAGTCTATATAAACAGAGCATTCCAGCAAACTGTCTACAGAGTTTATATAAACAGTGCATTACAGCAATCAGTCCACAGAGTCTATATCAACAGTGCATTACAGCAAACTGTCTACAGAGTCTATATAAACAGTGCATTACAGCAAACAGTCTACAGAGTCTTTATAAACAGTGCATTACAGCAAACTGTCTACAGAATCTATATAAACAGTGCATTACGGCATACTGCATACAGCGTCTATATAAACAGCACATTACCGCAAACAGTCTACAGAGTCTATATAAACAGTGCATTACAGCAAACATTCTACAGAGTCTATATAAACAGTGCACTACAGCAAACTGTCTACAGAATCTATATAAACAGTGCATTACAGCAAACTGTATACAGCGTCTATATAAACAGCATATTACAGCGAACAGTCTGCAGAGTCTAAATAAACAGTGCATTACAGCAAACAGTCTACAGAGTCTATATAAACAGTGCATTAGAGCAAACTGTTTACAGAGTCTGTATAGACAGAGCATTACAGCAAATAGTCTACAGAGTCTATATAAATAGCGCATTACAGCAAACTGTCTACAGAATCTATATAAACAGTGCATTACGGCAAACTGTATACAGCGTCTATATAAACAGCACATTACAGCAAACAGTCTACAGAGTCTATATCAACAATGCATTACAGCAATCAGTATGCAGAGTCTATATAAACAGTGCATTACAGCACTCAGTCTACAGAGTCTATATAAACAGTGTATTACAGCAAACTGTCTACAGAGTCTATATAAACAGTGCATTACAGTAATCAGTCTACAGAGTCTATACAAACAGTGCATTACAGCAAACTGTCTACAGAGTCTTTATAAACAGTGCATTACAGCAATCAGTCTGCAGAGTCTATATAAACAGTGCATTACAGCAATCAGTCTACAGAGTATATACAAATAGTGCATTACAGCAAACAGTCTACAAAGTCTATATAAACAGTGCATTACCGCAAACTGTCTAAAGAATCTATTTCAACAGTGCATTGCAGCAAATAGTCTACAGAGTCTATATAAATAGCGCATTACAGCAAACTGTCTACAGAGTCTATATAAACAGTGCATTACAGCAAACTGTATACAGCGTCTATATAAACAGCACATTACAGCAAACAGTCTACAGAGTCGATATAAACAGTGCATTACAGCAAACTGTCTGCAGAATCTATATAAACAGTGCATTGCAGCAAACTGTATACAGCATCTATATAAACAGCACATTACAGCAATCAGTCTACAGAGTCTTTCTAAACAGTGCATTAGAGCAAACTGTCTACAGAGTCTATATAAACAGTGCATAACAGCAAACTAGCTACAGAGTCTATATAAACAGTGCATTACAGCATACTGTCTACAGAGTCTATATAAACAGTGCATTGCAGCAAACATTCTGCAGCGTCTCTATAAACAGCACATTACAGCAAACAGTCTACAGAGTCTATTTAAACAGTGCTTAACTGCAAACAAGCTACGGAGTCTATATAAACAGTGCATTACAGCAAACTGTCTACAGAGTCTATATAAACAGTGTATTACAGCAATCAGTCTACAGAGTCTATATAAACAGTGCGTTACAGCAAACAGTGTACAGCGTCAATATAAACAGTGCATTACAACAAACTGTCTGCAGAGTCTATATAAACAGGGCATTACAGCAATCAGTCCACAGAGTCTATATAAACAGTGCATTACAGCAAAACTGTCGACATAATCTATATAAACAGTGCCTTACAGCAACCTGTCTACAGAGTCTATATAAACAGTGCATTACAGCAAACTGTCTACAGAGTCTATATAAACAGTGCATAACAGCAAACTGTCTACAGAGTCTATATAAACAGTGCATTACAGCAAACTGTCTGCAGAGTCGATATAGACAGTGCATTACAGCAATCAGTCTACAGAGTCTATATAAACAGTGCATTAGAGCAAACAGTCTACAGAGTCTGTATAAACAGTGCATTACAGCAAACTGTCTACAGAATCTATATAAACAGTGTATTACAGCAAACTGTATACAGCGTCTAAATAAATAGCGCATTACAGCAAACTGTCTACAGAGTCTATATAAACAGTGCATTACAGCAAACTGTCTGCAGAGTCTATATAAACAGTGCATTACAGCAATCAGTCTACACAGTCGATATAAACAGTGCATTACAGCAATCAGTTCACATAGTCTATACAAACAGTGCATTACAGCAAACTGTCTACAGAGTCGTTATAAACAGAGCATTACAGCAAACTTTCTACAGAGTCTATATAAACAGTGCATTACTGCAATCAGCCGACAGAGTCTATACAAACAGTGCATTACAGCAAACTGTCTACAGAGTCTATGTAAACAGAGCATTACAGCAAAGAGTCTGCAGAGTCTATATAATCAGTGCATTACAGCAAGCTGTCAACAGAGTCAATATAAACAGTGCATTACAGCAGACTGCCTACAGAGTCTATATAAACGGAGCATTACAGCAAACTGTCTACAGAGTCTATATAAACAGCGCATTACAGCAATCAGTCGACAGTGTCTATATAAACAGCGCATTACAGCAAACATTCTACAGTGTGTATATAAACAGTGCACTACAGCAAACTGGCTGCGGAGTCTATATAAACAGTGTATTATAGCAATCAGTCCACAGAGTCTACACAAACAGTGCATTACAGCAATCTGTCTACAGAGTCTATACAAACAGTGCATTACAGCAAACTGTCCACAGAGTCTATATCAACAGTGCCTTACAGGAAATAGTCTACAGAGTCTCTATAAATAGCGCATTACAGCAAACTGTCCACAGAGTCTATATCAACAGTGCATTACAGCAAATAGTCTACAGAGTCTATATAAACAGTGCATTACAGCAAACAGTCGACAGAATCTATATAAACAGTGCATTACAGCAATCAGTCTGCAGAGTCTATACAAACAGTGCATTACAGCAAACTGTCTACAGAGTCTATATGAACAGTGCATTACAGCAAACAGTCTACATAGTCTGCATAAACAGTGCATAACTGCAAACTGGCTACGGAGTCTATATAAACAGTGCATTACAGCAAACTGTATACAGCGTCTTTATAAACAGCACATTACAGCCAACAGTCTACAGAGTCTATATAAACAGTGCATTACAGCAATCAGTCTACAGAGTCGACATAAGCAGTGCTTAACAGCAAACTGTCTGCAGAGTCTATCTCATCAGTGCATTACAGCAATCAGTTTACAGAGTCTATATAAACAGTGCTTTACAGCAAACAGTCTCCAGAGTCAATAGAAACAGTGCATAACAGCAAACTAGCTACGGAGTCTATATAAACAGTGCATTACAGCAATAAGTCTACAGAGTCTATATAAACCGTGCTTTACAGCAAACTGTCGACAGAGTCAATATAAACAGTGTATTACAACAAACAGTTGACAGAGTCTATATAAACAGAGCATCCAGCAAACTGTCTACAGAGTTTATATAAACAGTGCATTACAGCAATCAGTCCACAGAGTCTATATCAACAGTGCATTACAGCAAACTGTCTACAGAGTCTATATAAACAGTGCATTACAGAAAACTGTCTACAGAGTCTATATAAACAGTGCATTACAGAAAACTGTCTACAGAGTCTATATAAACAGTGCATTACAGCAAAAAGTCTACAGAGTCTTTATAAACAGTGCATTACAGCAAACTGTCTACAGAATCTATATAAACAGTGCATTAAGGTAAACTGTATACAGCGTCTATATAAACAGCACATTACCGCACACAGTCTGCAGAGTCTATATAAACAGTGCATTACAGCAAACATTCTACAGAGTCTATATAAACAGTGCACTACAGCAAACTGTCTACAGAATCTATATAAACAGTGCATTACAGCAAACTGTATACAGCGTCTATATTAACAGCATATTACAGCGAACAGTCTGCAGAGTCTAAATAAACAGTGCATTACAGCAAACAGTCTACAGAGTCTATATAAACCGTGCTTTACAGCAAACTGTCGACAGAGTCAATATAAACAGTGTATTACAGCAAACAGTTGACAGAGTCTATATAAACAGAGCATTCCAGCAAACTGTCTACAGAGTTTATATAAACAGTGCATTACAGCAATCAGTCCACAGAGTCTATATAAACAGTGCATTACAGAAAACTGTCTACAGAGTCTATATAAACAGTGCATTACAGCAAACTGTCTACAGAGTCTATATAAACAGTGCATTACAGCAAACTGTCTACAGGGTCTATATAAACAGTGCATTCCAGCAAACTGGCTACGGAGTCTATATAAACAGTGCATTACAGCAAACTGTCTACAGAGTCTATATAAACAGTGTATTACAGCAAACAGTCGACAGAGTCTATATAAACAGAGCATTCCAGCAAACTGTCTACAGAGTTTATATAAACAGTGCATTACAGCAATCAGTCCACAGAGTTTATATAAACAGTGCATTACAGCAATCAGTCTACAGAGTCTATATAAACAGTGCATTACAGCAAACAGTCTACAGAGTCTATATAAACAGTGCATTACAGCAAACTGTCTGCAGAGTCTATACAAACAGTGCATTACAGCAAACTGTCTACAGAGTCTATATAAACAGCGCTCTATAGCAATCAGTCTACAGAGTCTATATAAACAGTGCATTACAGCAAACTGTCTACAGAGTCTATATAAACAGTGCATTCCAGCAAACTGTCTACAGAGTCTATATAAACAGCGCATTACAGCAAACTGTATACAGCATCTATATAAACAGCACATTACAGCCAACAGCCTACAGAGTCTATATAAACAGTACATTACAGCAAACAGTCTACAGAGTCTATAGAAACAGTGCATAACAGCAAACTGGCTACGGAGTCTATATAAACAGTGCATTTCAGCAAACTGTCTACAGAATCTATCTAAACAGTGCATTACAGCAATCAGTCTACAGAGTCTATACAAACAGTGCATTACAGCAAACTGCCTACAGAGTGTAGATAAACAGTGCATTGCAGCAAACTGTCTAGAGAGTCTATATAAACAGTGCATTACAGCAAACTGTCTACAGAGTCGATGTAAACAGAGCATTACAGCAAACTGTCTGCAGAGTGCATATAAACAGTGCATGACAGCAATCAGTCTACTGAGTCTATATAAACAGTGCATTACAGCATACTGTCTACAGAGTCTATATAAACAGTGCATTACAGCAAACTGTCTGCAGAGTCTATATAAACAGTGCATTACAGCAAACTGTCTACAGAGTCTATATAAACAGTGCATTACAGAAAACTGTCTACAGAGTCTATATAAACAGTGCATTACAGCAAACTGTCTACAGAGTCTATATAAACAGTGCATTCCAGCAAACTGTCTACAGAGTCTATATAAACAGCGCTCTATAGCAATCAGTCGACAGAGTCTATATAAACAGTGCATTACAGCAAACTGTCTACAGAGTCTATATAAACAGTGCATTCCAGCAAACTGTCTACAGAGTCTATATAAACAGCGCATTACAGCAAACTGTATACAGCATCTATATAAACAGCACATTACAGCCAACAGCCTACAGAGTCTATATAAACAGTACATTACAGCAAACAGTCTACAGAGTCTATAGAAACAGTGCATAACAGCAAACTGGCTACGGAGTCTATATAAACAGTGCATTTCAGCAAACTGTCTACAGAATCTATCTAAACAGTGCATTACAGCAATCAGTCTACAGAGTCTATACAAACAGTGCATTACAGCAAACTGCCTACAGAGTGTAGATAAACAGTGCATTGCAGCAAACTGTCTAGAGAGTCTATATAAACAGTGCATTACAGCAAACTGTCTACAGAGTCTATATAAACAGTGTATTACAGCAAACTGTCTACAGAGTCTATATAAACAGTGCATTCCAGCAAACTGTCTACAGAATCTATATAAACAGTGCATTACAGCAAACTGTATCCAGAGTCTATATAAACAGAGTATTACAGCAAACAGTCTGCAGAGTCTATAGAAACAGTGCATAACAGCAAACTGGCTACGGAGTCTATATAAACAGTGCATTACAGCAAACTGTCTACAGAGTTTATATAAACAGTGTATTACAGCAAACAGTCGACAGAGTCTATATAAACAGAGCATTCCAGCAAACTGTCTACAGAGTTTATATAAACAATGCATTACAGCAATCAGTCCACAGAGTTTATATAAACAGTGCATTACAGAAAACTGTCTACGGAGTCTATATAAACAGTGTATTACAGCAAACAGTCGACAGAGTCTATATAAACAGAGCATTCCAGCAAACTGTCTACAGAGTTTATATAAACAGTGCATTACAGCAAACTGTCTGCAGAGTCTATACAAACAGTGCATTACAGCAAACAGTCTACAGAGTCTATATAAACAGTGCATTACAGCAAACTGTCTGCAGAGTCTATATAAACAGTGCATTGCAGCAAACTGTCTACAGAGTCTATATAAACAGTGCATTACAGAAAACTGTCTACAGAGTCTATATAAACAGTGTATTACAGCAAACTGTCTACAGAGTCTATATAAACAGTGCATTCCAGCAAACTGTCTACAGAATCTATATAAACAGTGCATTACAGCAAACTGTATCCAGAGTCTATATAAACAGTGTATTACAGCAAACAGTCTGCAGAGTCTATAGAAACAGTGCATAACAGCAAACTGGCTACGGAGTCTATATAAACAGTGCATTACAGCAAACTGTCTACAGAGTTTATATAAACAGTGTATTACAGCAAACAGTCGACAGAGTCTATATAAACAGAGCATTCCAGCAAACTGTCTACAGAGTTTATATAAACAATGCATTACAGCAATCAGTCCACAGAGTTTATATAAACAGTGCATTACAGAAAACTGTCTACGGAGTCTATATAAACAGTGTATTACAGCAAACAGTCGACAGAGTCTATATAAACAGAGCATTCCAGCAAACTGTCTACAGAGTTTATATAAACAGTGCATTACAGCAAACTGTCTGCAGAGTCTATACAAACAGTGCATTACAGCAAACAGTCTACAGAGTCTATATAAACAGTGCATTACAGCAAACTGTCTGCAGAGTCTATACAAACAGTGCATTACAGCAAACTGTCTACAGAGTCTATATAAACAGCGCTCTATAGCAATCAGTCTGCAGAGTCTATATAAACAGCGCATTACAGCAAACTGTATACAGCATCTATATAAACAGCACATTACAGCCAACAGCGTACAGAGTCTATATAAACAGTGCATTACAGCAAACAGTCTACAGAGTCTATAGAAACAGTGCATAACAGCAAACTGGCTACGGAGTCTATATAAAATGTGCATTTCAGCAAACTGTCTACAGAATCTATCTAAACAGTGCATTACAGCAATCAGTCTACAGAGTCTATACAAACAGTGCATTGCAGCAAACTGTCTACAGAGTCTATATAAACATTGCATTACAGCATACTGTCTACAGAGTCTATATAAACAGAGCTTTACAGCAAACTGTCTGCAGAGTCTATATAAACAGTGCATTACCGCAAACTGTCTAAAGAATCTGTATAAACAGTGCATTACAGCAAACTGTCTACAGAGTCTATATAAATAGCGCATTACAGCAAATGTCTAAAGAATCTATATAAACAGTGCATTACAGCAAACTGTCTAAAGAATCTATACAAACAGTGCATTACAGCAAACTGTCTAAAGAATCTATATAAACAGAGCTTTACAGCAAACTGTCTACAGAGTCTATATAAATAGCGCATTACAGCAGACTGTCCACAGAGTCTAGATAAACAGAGCATTGCAGCAAACTGTCTAGCGTGTATATAAATAGTGCATTACCGCAAACTGTCTACAGCGTCTATATAAACAGTGCATTACAGCAAACAGTCTACAGAGTCTATATAAACAGTGCATTACAGCAAATATTCTACAGAGTCGATATAAACAGTGCATTACAGCAAACAGTCTACAGAGTCTATATAAACAGTGCATTACAGCAAATATTCTACAGAGTCGATATAAACAGTGCATTACAGCAAACAGTCTACAGAGTCTATATAAACAGTGCATTACAGCAAATATTCTACAGAGTCGATATAAACAGTGCATTACAGCAAACAGTCTACAGAGTCTATATAAACAGTGCATTACAGCAAACAGTCTACAGAGTCTATATAAACAGTGCATTACAGCAAACATTCTACAGAGTCTATATAAACAGTATATTACAGCAAACTGTCTACAGAGTCTATATAAACAGTGTATTACAGCAAACTGTCTACAGAGTCTATATAAAAGGGTCTCCACGAACTACAGCAAACAGAACTCACGACTGAAACTACAGCAACGAATCCTGAATAAAACATTTTTATTTTCCCCAGCAAAATGCAGTGAGTTGAGGATCGTTACATAACACTAATGATCCGCGTAAAACCAAAGCCAGTCACTTCCAGCTGTGTGGTCTCCAGGTGTGATTGACGGGGGAATGAACCAATCATCTCCATTCTGGGCGGGACATGTGGTGTCACTGTACAGAGCCAATGAAATCAGCTCCACCAGTCACTTTACTGAACAGGTTAAACAGGTCTGTTCACACATGAAGGTATTTTAACAGACACAAACAGGACAAGCAAGATATTTAGGATCAGTTCCAACAAGCAGCTGTCAGGAACCAGTACTCAAAGGGTTTAGTGATCTGAGCAGCCTCATGTGAAAACTTTCTGGGAGAGTTTCAGACAAAGAAGGTTGTTTGTTTGTGCCCCACTCCAGAGACTCGAGGCCCCATAATCCAGGCTGACACTCCCCGGTTACCAGTGCTGAGGGAGCCACGCACTGTCGGAGGGGCAGTACTGAGGGAGCCCCGCACTGTCGGAGGGGCAGTACTGAGGGAGTGCTGCACTGTCGGAGGGGCAGTACTGAGGGAGTGCTGCACTGTCAGAGGGACAGCACTGAGGGAGTGCTGCACTGTTGGAGAGGCAGTACTGAGGGAGCGTCGCACTGTCGGAGGGGCAGTACTGAGGGAATGCTGCACTGTCGGAGGGGCAGTACTGAGGGAGTGCCGCACTGTCGGAGGGGCAGTACTGAGGGAGTGCCGCACTGTCGGAGGGGCAGTACTGAGAGAGTGCCGCACTTTGGAGGGCTAGTACTGAGGGAGTGCTGCACTGTCGGAGGGGCAGTACTGAGGGAGCGCTGCACTGTCGGAGGGGCAGTACTGAGTGAGCGCTGCACTGTCGGAGGGGCAGTAATGAGGGAGTGCTGCACTGTCGGAGGGGCAGTACTGAGGGAGTGCTGCACTGTCGGAGGGGCAGTACTGAGGGAGTGCTGCACTGTCGGAGGGGCAGTACTGAGGGAGTGCTGCACTGTCGGAGGGGTAGTACTGAGGGAGTGCTGCACTGTCGAAGGGGCAGTACTGAGGGATTGCTGCACTGTTAGAGGGGCAGTACTGAGGGAGTGCTGCACTGTCGGAGGGGCAGTACTGAGGGAGTGCTGCACTGTCAGAGGGGCAGTACTGAGGGAGTACTGCACTGTCGGAGGGGCAGTACTGAGGGAGTGTTGCACTGTCGGAAGGGCAGTACTGAGGAAGTGCTGCACTGTCGGAGGGGCAGTACTGAGTGAACGCTGCATTTTCGGAGGAGCAATACTGAGGGAATGCTGCACTGTTGGAGCGGCAGTACTGAGGGAGTGCTGCACTGTCGGAGGGGCAGTACTGAGGGAGTGCCACACTATCGGAGGGACAGTACTGAGGGAGCACTGCACTGTCGGAGGGGCAGTACTGAGGGAGTGCCGCACTTTGGAGAGGCAGTACTGAGTGAGTGCCGCACTATCGGAGGGGCAGTACTGAGGGAGCGCTGCACTGTCGGAGGGTCAGTACTGAGGGAGCGCTGCACTGTTGGAGGGGCAGTACTGAGGGAGCGCTGCACTGTCGGAGGGGCAGTACTGAAGGAGTGCCGCAGTGTCGGAGGGGCAGTACTGAGCAAGCGCTGCACTGTTGGAGTGGCAGTACTTAGTGAGCCCTGAACTGCGGGAGGGGTTGTACTGAGGGGATGCTGCACTGTCGGAGGGGCAGTACTGAGGGAGCGCTGCACTGTCAGAGGCGCAGTACTGAGGGAGCACTGCACTGCCGGAGGGGCTGTCTTTCAGGGTGAGACGTTAAACCGAGGCCCCTGTCTGCCCCCTCAGGTGGACGGGACATCCCACCACCCGATTGGAAGAAGAGTAGGGGGAGTTCTCCCCGGTGTCCTGAGGCCAATATTTGACGCTCGACCAATATCACTAAAACACAGATGATCTGGTGATTAACATATTGCTGTCTGTGGGAGCTTGCTGTGCACAAATTGGCCGCCGAGTTTCCTACATTGCTACAGTATCAACATTTCAACAAGTATTTCTTTGGCTGTGAAGCGCTTTGAGTCGTCCGGAGGTCGTGAAAGGCACTACAGAAATACAAGCTCTTTCTGTCTCGCTCTCTCTCTGTTTGTCTGTCTCTCTGTCTCTGTCTCTCTCTTCTCTCTATCTGTTCTCTCTCTCTGTGTTTATCAGTCTCTCTCTCTCTCTCTCTCTCGCTGTCATAAGAAATAGGAGCAGGAGTGGGCCATTTGCTGTGAGCTCCAATGGCTCTGGGACAGGGCAGCAGTTCGTGCTCTGTGTTGCTGTTTCTGTTCCGACAGGTGACGTTGTCACTGTGACAGCGAGTGGCAGAAGTGAAACTGAAGCAGGCGGCTCGAGCTGGCAATGGGCAGAGAAACCGGGCACTGCCACCGGGGGGAGCTGTTCCTCCTCGGCCCCATCACTGCATCCTCAGCACTGATACACTCTCTCCTCTCTTCTTGTATCGGTGCTGTGGATGTAGTGATGGGGGCCGTGGGACCCTTTAAGAAGAGGGGAGAGTGTGTATCGGTGCTGCTGATGCAGTGATGGCACCATGGGCCCTTTAACATAGAAACGTAGAAAATAGGTGCAGGAGCAGGCCATTCGGCCCTTCTAGCCTGCACCGCCATTCACTGAGTTCATGGCTGAACATGCAACTTCAGTACCCCATTCCTGCTTTCTCGCCATACCCCCTGATCCCCTGAGTAGTAAGGCCTTCATCTAACTCCTTTTTGAATCTATTTAGTGATTTGGCCTCAACAACTTTCTGTGGTAGAGAATTCCACAGGTTCACCACTCTCTGGGTGAAGAAGTTTCTCCTCATCTCGGTCCTAAATGGCTTACCCCTTACCCTTAGACTGTGACCCCTGGTTCTGGACTTCCCCAACATCGGGAACATTCTTCCTGCATCTAACCTGTCTAAACCCGTCAGAATTCTAAACGTTTCTATGAGATCCCCTCTCATTCTTCTGAACTCCAGTGAATACAAGCCCAGTTGATCCAGTCTTTCTTGATAGGTCAGTCCAGCCATCCCGGGAATCAGTCTGGTGAACCTTCGCTGCACTCACTCAATAGCAAGAATGTCCTTCCTCAGATTAGGAGACCAAAACTGTACACAATACTCCAGATGTGGCCTCACCAAGGCCCTGTACAACTGTAGCAACACCTCCCTGCCCCTGTACTCAAATCCCCTCGCTATGAAGGCCAACATGCCATTTGCTTTCTTAACCGCCTGCTGTACCTGCATGCCAACCTTCAATGACTGATGTACCATGACACCCAGGTCTCGTTGCACCTCCCTTTTTCCTAATCTGTCACCATTCAGATAATAGTCTGTCTCTCTGTTTTTACCACCAAAGTGGATAACCTCACATTTATCCACATTATACTTCATCTGCCATGCATTTGCCCACTCACCTAACCTATCCAAGTCACTCTGCAGCCTCATAGCATCCTCCTCGCAGCTCACACTGCCACCCAACTTAGTGTCATCCGCAAATTTGGAGATACTACATTTAATCCCCTCGTCTAAATCATGAATGTACAGTGTAAACAGCTGGGGCCCCAGCACAGAACCTTGCGGTACCCCACTAGTCACTGCCTGCCATTCTGAAAAGTACCCATTTACTCCTACTCTTTGCTTCCTGTCTGACAACCAGTTCTCAATCCATGTCAGCACACTACCCCCAATCCCATGTGCTTTAACTTTGCACATTAATCTCTTGTGTGGGACCTTGTCAAAAGCCTTCTGAAAGTCCAAATACACCACATCCACTGGTTCTCCCTTGTCCACTCTACTGGAAACATCCTCAACACATGTCAACTGACCCATCACCCAGAAACTGACCAAATGACCCTCACATAACCCAACACAAGTAAACTGACCCATCACCCAGAAACTGACCAAATGACCCTCACATAACCCAACACATGTAAACTGACCCATCACCCAGAAACTGACCAAATGACCCTCACATAACCCAACACAAGTAAACTGACCCATCACCCAGAAACTGACCAAATGACCCTCACATAACCCAACACATGTAAACTGACCCATCACCCAGAAACTGTTCAAGTGACCCTCACATAACCCAACACATGTAAACTGACCCATCACCCAGAAACTGACCAAGTGACCCTCACATAACCCAACACATGTAAACTGACCCATCACCCAGAAACTGTTCAAGTGACCAGCACATAACCCAACACATGTAAACTGACCCATCACCCAGAAACTGACCAAGTGACCCTCACATAAAGCAACACATGTAAACTGACCCATCACCCAGAAACTGACCAAGTGACCCTCACATAACCCAACACAAGTAAACTGACCCATCACCCAGAAACTGACCAATTGACCCTCACATAAACCAACACATGTAAACTGACCCATCACCCAGAAACTGACCAAGTGACCCTCACATAACCCAACATATGTAAACTGACCCATCACCCAGAAACTGACCAAGTGACCATCACAAAACCCAACACATGTTCGTTATCCATCACCCGAAATGATGTCAACATTCGGCCTTTCTCAGAAACACCAGAATACAATTTGACCACTCCCTCAAAGAGTTGCGAAAGAAGTTGTCATGCCGTAGATACATATTGACACAGTTAGATCATTCACCTCAGTACCCCTTTCCTGCTTTCTCTCCATACCCCTTGATCCCTTTAGCCGTAAGGACCATATCTAACTCCCTCTTGAATATATCCAATGAACTGGCATCAACAACTCTGCGCGGCAGGGAATTCCACAGGTTAACAACTCTCTGAGTGAAGAAGTTTCTCCTCATCTCAGTCCTAAATGGCTTACCCCTTATCCTTAGACTGTGACCCCTGGTTCTGGACTTCCCCAACATCGGGAACATTCTTCCCGTATCTAACCTGTCCAGTCCCGTCAGAATCTTATATGTTTCCATGAGATCCCCTCTCATCCTTCTAAACTCCAGTGTATAAAGGCCCAGTTGATGCAGTCTCTCCTCATATGCCATCCCGGGAATCAGTCTGGTGAACCTTTGCTGCACTCCCTCAATAGCAAGAACGTCCTTCCTCAGATTAGGAGATCAAGACTGTACACAATATTCCAGGTGAGGCCTCACCAAGGCCCTGTACAACTGCAGTAAGACCTCCCTGCTCCTATACTCAAATCCCCTCGCTATGGGGCGGAAGAACGCAGGACAACAAAATAAGTTGGCAAGAAAACACACGCTGGCGGAGACACAGCAGGGCGCAGCAACAGAGAGGAAAGACAAGGTGCAGAGAAACCTGGGAGGGACAAACAGCAAGAGAACAAAGAATAGTGTAGCAAGAGCTGCAATTCAATGCAGGAAAAATGTAAAGCCAACTCGCATGCTGCTGGAATGCATGTGTGCTCATGTGAGGAGCGTTACAAATCAGAATGCCGAGTTGCACGCAAAACTTCCCACATGGGGTTCCGAAATGTGGCTACGACAGCAATCTGGCTTAAAAATGGGTCGTATTGGAAATTAAACAATGCTGGCGATTTGGGGGCGGTGGAAGCTTTTTGGGGGGAGGAGAGATTTGGGGATGGGGAGATTTGGGGGGGAGGAGAGATTTGGGGATGGGGAGATTTGGGGGGAGGAGAGATTTGGGGATGGGGAGATTTGGGGGGGAGGAGAGATTTGGGGATGGGGAGATTTGGGGGGGAGGAGAGATTTGGGGATGGGGAGATTTGGGGGGAGGAGAGATTTGGGGATGGGGAGATTTGGGGGGGAGGAGAGATTTGGGGATGGGGAGATTTGGGGGGAGGAGAGATTTGGGGATGGGGAGATTTGGGGGAGGAGAGATTTGGGGATGGGGAGATTTGGGGGGGGAGAGATTTGGGGATGGGGAGATTTGGGGGAGGAGAGATTTGGGAATGGGGAGATTTCTAGGGGAGGAGATATTTGGGGATGGGGAGATTTGGGCGGGGAGAGATTTGGGGATGGGGAGATTTGGGGGAGGAGAGATTTGGGGATGGGGAGATTTGGGGGAGGAGAGATTTGGGGATGGGGAGAATTGGGGGGAGGAGAGATTTGGGGATGGGGAGATTTGGGGGGAGGAGAGATTTGGGGATGGGGAGATTTGGGGGGAGGAGAGATTTGGGGATGGGGAGATTTGGGGGGGGAGAGATTTGGGGATGGGGAGATTTGGGGGTAGGAGAGATTTGGGGATGGGGAGATTTGGGGGAGGAGAGATTTGGGGATGGGGAGATTTGGGGGGGAGAGATTTGGGGATGGGGAGATTTGGGGGAGGAGAGATTTGGCGATGGGGAGAATTGGGGGGAGGAGAGATTTGGTGATGGGGAGATTTGGGGGAGGAGAGATTTGGCGATGGGGAGATTTGGGGGGGAGGAGAGATTTGGGGATGGGGAGATTTGGGGGAGGAGAGATTTGGGGATGGGGAGATTTGGGGGAGGAGAGATTTGGGGATGGGGAGATTTGGGGGGGAGGAGAGATTTGGGGATGGGGAGATTTGGGGGAGGAGAGATTTGGGGATGGGGAGATTTGGGGGGAGGAGAGATTTGGCGATGGGGAGATTTGGGGGAGGAGAGATTTGGCGATGGGGAGATTTGGGGGGAGGAGAGATTTGGCGATGGGGAGATTTGGGGGGGAGGAGAGATTTGGGGATGGGGAGATTTGGGGGAGGAGAGATTTGGCGATGGGGAGATTTGGGGGGAGGAGAGATTTGGCGATGGGGAGATTTGGGGGAGGAGAGATTTGAGGGGGTGAGAGATTTCGAGGTCGGCGAGCGTGAGATTCGGGGGTGAGCGAGTAAGTGATTTGGGGGTGAGGGAGGGAATGTTGAAAGTCAGGCAGTTTTGAAGCTTGAGGCAAGGCAATGAAGGATAGGGCTTGCCGTTTGTTTGTGTGGGAGGCAGAGCAGCAAGAGGTGGGTGTGGCAGAAGGAAAATGGTGAAATGAATCTTGAGTGCTGATGACTTGGATGAATGCATGGAACGAGAAAAAGAAGTGAAGAACAGCCATATGTCCGTTTAAGTAAAGAGAAAGCCAAGGTGTCATTGGCTACGGCCACACTAGTCTGAAAATGCCCGATCTCGTCTGATCTTGTGAAACTAAGCAGAGTGAGTCCTGGTTAGTACTTGGATGGGGGAATACCAGGTGCAGTAGGCTTTTGCTGCCATCCACAGACCGCTCATGGTTCTGCACACACACTGCCGTTGATCCATCAACAACCTGTTTGCTGCTCTCTCTCTCACTTTGCTTTCACCATTTCTTTCCTGCACATTCTCCTGCTGCTACGCAAATGCAAAGGGGGTCGACGCAAGGGGCGAAAGAATGCAGAACGCCACCGGGGGGAGCTGTTCCTCCTCGGCCCCATCACTGCATCCACAGCACTGATACACTCTCCCCTCTTCTTAAAGGGCCCACGGCCCCCATCACTGCATCCACAGCACCGATACACACTCTCCCCTCTTCTTAAAGGGCCCACGGCCCCCATCACTGCATCCACAGCACCGCTACACACTCTCCCCTCTTCTTAAAGGGCCCACGGCCCCCATCCCTGCATCCACAGCACCGATACACACTCTCCCCTCTTCTTAAAGGGCTCACGGCCCCCATCACTGCATCCACAGCACCGATACACACTCTCCCCTCTTCTTAAAGGGCCCCACGGCCCCCATCACTGCATCCACAGCACCGATACACAGTCTCCCCTCTTCTTAAAGGGCCCACGGCCCCCATCACTGCATCCACAGCACCGATACACACTCTCCCCTCTTCTTAAAGGGCCCACGGCCCCCATCACTACATCCACAGCACCGATACACACTCTCCCCTCTTCTTAAAGGGCCCACGGCCCCCATCACTACATCCACAGCACCGATACAAGAAGAGGGGAGAGAGTGTATCAGTGCTGAGGATGCAGTGATGGGGCCGAGGAGGAACAGCTCCCCCCGGTGGCAGTGCCCGGTTTCTCTGCCCATTGCCAGCTCGAGCCGCCTGCTTCAGTTTCACTTCTGCTCCTTGCCGTCACAGTGACAACGTCACCTGTCGGAACAGAAACAGCAACACAGAGCACGAGCTGCTGCCCTGTCCCAGAGCCATTGGAGCTCACAGCACCGGCTCTGTGTGTGTGTGTCTCCTGCTCTCGCCCTCCTCATCTCCTGTTACCGATAACTCCACTCCCCCCTCCACCAGAGCATCACTGAGGGACCCGAGACTCACCATGCACCTTCTGGCTCCAGCCCGTCTCCAGGTGAGCACTCTCCATTAACCCTTTCTCTCCCTCGCCGCTGCCCTGTTAGACTTTTACCTTCTCCCCCTGCTCTTCTTCCAGTGGGCAGACGGCAGCCTCGGGGAGTGTCGGACTAGAGAGAAACAGAGAGAGAGAAAGATAGAGACACAGAGAGAGAGAGAGACAGAGAGAGAGAGATAGAGAGAGAGAGAGAGACAGAGAGATAGAGAGAGAGAGACAGAGACAGAGAGTGAGAGACACAGAGAGAGAGAGAGCGAGAGAAAGAGAGAGAGAGAGAGATAGAGAGACAGAGAGAGAGAGAGAGAGAGAGAAACAGAGAGAGCGAGAGAAACAGAGGGAGAGAAAGATAGAGAGACAGAGAGAGAGAGACAGAGAGAGAGAGATAGAGAGAGAGAGACAGAGTGAGAGAGACATGAGACAGTGAGAGACACAGAGAGAGAGAGAGTGAGAGACAGACAGAGAGAGTGAGAGAAACAGAGAGAGAGAGACAGAGAGACAGAGAGAGATAGAGAGAGAGACAGAGACAGTGAGTGAGAGACACAGAGAGAGAGAGAGAGAGAAACAGAAAGCGAGAGAAACAGAGAGAGAGAAAGATAGAGAGACAGAGAGAGAGAGAGAGACAGAGAGAGAGAGGAGAGAGACACAGAAAGAGAGAGAGCGAGAGAAACAGAGAGAGAGAAAGATAGAGAGACAGAGAGAGACAGGGAGAGAGAGTGAGAGACAGACAGTGAGACAGAAAGACAGACAAACAGAGAGAGCGAGACAGAAAGAGCTTGTATTTCTGTAGTGCCTTTGACGACCTCCGGACGACTCAAAGCGCTTCACAGCCAAAGAAATACTTGTTGAAATGTTGATACTGTAGCAATGTAGGAAACTCTGCGGCCAATTTGTGCACAGCAAGCTCCCACAGACAGCAATATGTTAATCACCAGATCATCTGTGTTTTAGTGATATTGGTTGAGGGATAAATATTGGCCCCAGGACACCGGGGAGAACTCCCCTGCTCTTCTTCCAATCGGGTTGTGGGATGTCCCGTCCACTTGAGAGGGCAGACAGGGCCCTCGGTTTAACGTCTCACCCTGAAAGACAGCCCCTCCGACAGTGCAGCACTCCCTCAGTACTGCCCCTCCGACAGTGTAGCGCTCCCTCAGTACTGCCCCTCCGACAGTGCAGCGCTCCCTCAGTACAGCCCCTCCGACAGTGCAGGGTTCCCTCAGTACTGCCCCTCCAACAGTGCAGGGCTCCCTCAGTACTGCCCCTAGGTACTGCCCCTCCAACAGTGCAGCACTCCCTCAGTACTGCCCCTTCGACAGTGCAGCACTCCCTCAGTACTGCCCCTTCGACAGTGCGGCGCTCCCTCAGTACTGCCCCTCCGACAGTGCAGCACTCCCTCAATACTGCCCCTCCAACAGTGCAGCACTCCCTCAATACTGCCCCTCCGACAGTGCAGCGCTCCTTCAGTACTGCCTCTCCGACAGTGCAACACTCTCTCAGTAAAGCCCCTCCGACAGTACGGGGCTCCCTCAGTACTGCCCCTCCGACAGTGTGGCACTCCCTCAGTACTGACCCTCCAACAGTGCAGCACTCACTCAGTACTGCCCCTCCGACAGTACGGGGCTCCCTCAGTACTGCCCCTCCGACAGTGCGGCACTCCCTCAGTACTGCCCCTCCGACAGTGCGGGGCTCCCTCAGTACTGCCCCTCCGACAGTGCGTGGCTCCCTCAGCATTGGTAACCGGGGAGTGTCAGCCTGGATTATGGGGCCTCGAGTCTCTGGAGTGGGGCACAAACAAACAACCTTCTTTGTCTGAAACTCTCCCAGAAAGTTTTCACATGAGGCTGCTCAGATCACTAAACCCTTTGAGTACTGGTTCCTGACAGCTGCTTGTTGGAACTGATCCTAAATATCTTGCTTGTCCTGTTTGTGTCTGTTAAAATACCTTCATGTGTGAACAGACCTGTTTAACCTGTTCAGTAAAGTGACTGGTGGAGCTGATTTCATTGGCTCTGTACAGTGACACCACATGTCCCGCCCAGAATGGAGATGATTGGTTCATTCCCCCGTCAATCACACCTGGAGATCATACAGCTGGAAGTGACGAGGTTTGGTTTTACGCGGATCATTTGTGTTACGTAACGATCCTCAACTCACTGCATTTTGCTGTGGAAAATAATACTGTTTTTATCAGGAGACGTTGCTGTAGTTTCAGTCGTGAGTTCTGTTTGTTGTAGTTCGTGGAGACCCTTTTATATAGACTCTGTGGACTGTTTGCTGTAATGCACTGTTTATATAGACATGTAGACTGATTGCTGTAATGCGCTGTTTATATAGACTCTGTAGACTGTTTGCTGTAATGCACTGTTTATATAGACTCTGTAGACTGATTGCTGTAATGCACTGTTTATATAGACTCTGTAGACTGATTGCTGTAATGCACTGTTTATATAGACTCTGTAGACTGTTTGCTGTAATGCACTGTTTATATTGACTCTGTAGACAGTTTGCTGTAATGCACTGTTTATATAGACTCTGTAGACTGTTTGCTGTAATACACTGTTTAGATAGACTCTGCAGACTGATTGCCGTAATGCACTGTTTATTAACACTCTGTAGACTGTTTGCTGTAATGCACTGTTTATATAGACTCTGTCGACTGTTTGCTGTAATGCACTGTTTATTAACACTCAGTAGACTGTTTGCTGTAATGCATTGTTTATATAGACTCTGTAAACAGTTTGCTGTAATGCGCTGTTTATATCGACTCTGTTGAAAGTTTTCTGTAATGCACTGTTTATATAGACTCTGGAGACAATTTGCTGCAAAGCACTGTTTATATAGACTCTGCAGACTGATTGCTGTAATGCACTCTTTATATAGACTCTGTAGACTGATTGCTGTAATTCACTCTTTATATAGACTCTGTAGACAATTTGCTGTAATGCACTGTTTATATAGTCTCTGTGGACAATTTGCTGTAATGTACTGTTTATATAGACTCTGTAGACAATTTGCTGTAATACACTGTTTATATCGACTCTGTAGACAGTTTGCTGTACTGCACTGTTTATATAGTCTATGTAGACAGTTTGCTGTAATGCAATTTTTATACAGACTCTGTAGACTGATTGCTGTAATGCACTGTTTATATAGACTCTGTAGACAGTTTGCTGTAATGCACTGTTTATATAGTCTATGTAGAC
Source organism: Pristiophorus japonicus (assembly GCF_044704955.1). NCBI lineage: Eukaryota > Metazoa > Chordata > Chondrichthyes > Pristiophoridae > Pristiophorus > Pristiophorus japonicus. Next base: position 150,174 of record NW_027254393.1, on the reverse strand, counting down.
AGTTTGCTGTAATGCAATTTTTATACAGACTCTGTAGACTGATTGCTGTAATGCACTCTTTATATAGACTCTGTAGACTGTTTGCTGTAATACACTGTTTATATAGACTCTGTAGACTGATTTCCATAATGCACTGTGTATATAGACTCTGTAGACTGATTGCTGTAATGCACTCTTTATATAGACTCTGTAGACAGTTTCCTGTAATGCACTGTTTATATAGACTCTGCAGACTGTTTGCTGTAATGCACTGTTTATATAGACTCGGTAGACAGTTTTCTGTAATATGCTGTTTATATAGACTCTGTAGACTGTTTGCTGTAATACACTGTTTATATAGACTCTGTAGACTGATTTCCATAATGCACTGTGTATATAGACTCTGTAGACTGATTGCTGTAATGCACTCTTTATGTAGACTCTGCAGACAGTTTGCTGAAATACACTGTTTATATAGACTCTGCAGACAATTTGCTGTAATGCACTGTTTATATAGACTCTGTAGACTGATTGCTGCAAGGCACTGTTTATATAGATTCTGTAGACAGTTTGCTGTAATGCGTTGTTTATATAGACTCTATAGACTGATTGCTGCAATGCACTGTTTATATAGATTCTGTAGACAGTTTGCTGTAATGCACTGTTTATATAGACTCTGTAGACTGATTGCTGTAATGCGCTGTTTAGAAAGACTCTGTCGACAGTTTGCTGTAATGCGTTGTTTATATAGACTCTGTAGACTGATTGCTGTAATGCACTGTTTATATAGACTAAGTAGACAGTTTGCTGTAATGCACTGTTCATATAGACTCTGCAGACTGATTGCTGTAATGCGCTGTTTATATAGACTCTGCAGACAGTTTGCTATAATGCACTCTTTATATAGACTCTGTCGACTGTTTGCTGTAATGCACTGTTTATTAACACTCTGTAGACTGTTTGCTGTAATGCACTGTTTATATAGACTCTGTAGACTGTTTGCAGTAATGCACTGTTTATATAGACTCTGTAGACAGTTTGCTGCAATGCACTGTTAATAGAGACTCTGTAGACTGATTGCTGTAATGTACTCTTTATATAGACTCTGCAGACAATTTGCTATAATGCACTGTTTACATAGACTCTGTTGACAGTTTTCTGTAATGCACTGTTTATATAGACTCTGCAGACAATTTGCTGCAAAGCGCTGTTTATATAGACTCTGCAGACTGATTGCTGTAATGCACTCTTTATATAGACTCTGTAGACTGATTGCTGTAATTCACTCTTTATATAGACTCTGCAGACAATTTGCTGTAATGCACTGTTTATATAGACTCTGTAGACAGTTTGCTGTAATGCACTGTTTATATAGTCTCTGTATACAGTTTGCTGTAATGCAATTTTTATATAGACTCTGCAGACTGTTTGCTGTAATACACTGTTTATATAGACTCGGGAGACAGTTTTCTGTAATATGCTGTTTATATAGACTCTGCAGACAGTTTGCTGTAATGCAATTTTTATATAGACTCTGTAGACTGATTGCTGTAATGCACTCTTTATATAGACTCTGCAGACTGTTTGCTGTAATACACTGTTTATATAGACTCTGCAGACAGTTTGCTGCAATGCGTTGTTTATATAGACTCTGTAGACTGATTGCTATAGAGCGCTGTTGATTTAGACTCTGTAGACTGATTGCTGTCATGCGCTGTTTATAAAGACTCTGTCGACAGTTTGCTGTAATGCACTGTTTATAGATACTCTGTAGACAGATTGCTGCAATGCGCTGTTTATATAGACTCTGTAGACTGTTTGCTGTAATGCACAGTTTATATAGACTCTGTAAACAGTTTGCTATAATACACTGTTTATATAGACTCTGTAGACTGTTTGCTGCAATTCATTGTTTACAGAGACTCTGTAGACTGTTTGCCATAATGCACTGTTTATATAGACTCTGTCGGCTGATTGCTGCAATGCATTGTTTATATAGACTCTGCAGACTGATTGCTGTAATGCACTGTTTATATAGACTCTGCAGACAGTTTGCTGTAATGCGCTGTCTATATAGACTCTGTAGACTATTTGCCGTAATGCACTGTTTATATAGACTCTGTTGACTGATTGCTGCAATGCATTGTTTATATAGACTCTGTAGACTGATTGCTGTAATGCGTTGTTTATACAGACTCTGCTGACAGTTTGCTGTAGTGCACTGTTTATATAGACTCTGCAGACTGATTGCCGTAATGAACTGTTTATATAGACTCTGTAGACTGTTTGCTCTAATGCACTGTTTATATAGACTCTGTAGACAGTTTGCTGCAATACATTGGTTAGAAAAACTCTGCAGACAATTTGCTGTCATGCACTGTTTATATAGATTCTGCAGCCAGTTTGCTGTAATGCACTGTTTATATAGACTCTGTAGACTGTTTGCTGTAATGCACTGTTTATATCGACTCTGTACACAGTTTGCTGTAATACACTGTTTATATAGACTCTGTAGACTGTTTGCTGTTATGCACAGTTTATATAGACTCTGTAGACAGTTTGCTGTAATGCATTGTTTATATAGACTCTGTAGACTGATTGCTGTTATGCACTGTTTATATAGAATCTTTACACAGTTTGCTGTAATGCACTGTTTATATATACTCTGCAGACAGTTTGCTGTAATGCACAGTTTATATAGACTCTGTAAACAGTTTACTGTAATATACTGTTTATATAGACTCTGTGGACTGATTGCTGTTATGCACTGTTTATATAGACTCTGTAGACTGTTTGCTGTAATGTGCTGTTTGTATAGACTCTGCAGACAGTTTACTGTAATGCACTGTTTAAATAGACTTTAGACTGATTGCTGTAATGCACTGTTTATATAGACTCTGCACACAGTTTGCTGAAATACACTGTTTATATAGACTCTGTAGACTGTTTCTTTAATGCACTGTTTATATAGACTCTGTAGACTGATTGCTGTTATGCACTGTTTAAAAAGACTCTTTACACAGTTTGCTATAATGCACTGTTTATATATACTCTGTAGACAGTTTGCTGTAATGCACAGTTTACAAAGACTCTGTAAACAGTGTACTGTAATATACTGTTTATATAGACTCTGTAGACTGATTGCTGTTATGCACTGATTATATAGACTCTGTAAACAGTTTACTGTAACACACTGTTTATATAGACTCTGTCGACAGTTTGCTGCAATGCACAGTTTATATAGACTCTGTAAACAGTTTGCTGTAATGCACTGTTTACATAGACTCTGTACACAGTTTGCTGTAATGCACTGTTTAAATAGACTTTAGACTGATTGCTGTAATGCACTGTTTATATAGACTCTGTACACAGTTTGCTGTAATGCACTGTTTGTATAGACTCTGTAGACTGATTGCTGTAATGCACTGTTTATATAGACTCTCTAGACTGATTGCTTAAAAGTGGCTGTTTATATAGACTCTGTAGACAGTTTGCTGTAATGCACTGTTTATATAGACCTTGTAGACAGTTTGCTGAAATACACTGTTTATATAGACTCTGTAGACTGTTTGCTGTAATGCACTGTTTATATAGACTCTGTAGACTGATTGCTATAGAGCGCTGTTTATATAGACTCTGTATACTGATTGCTGTAATGCACTGTTTATATAGACTCTGTAGACTGATTGCTGTAATGCACTGTTTATATAAACTCTGTAGACTGATTGCTGTTATGCACTGTTTATATAGAATCTTTACACAGTTTGCTGTAATGCACTGTTTATATATACTCTGCAGACAGTTTGCTGTAATGCACAGTTTATATAGACTCTGTAAACAGTTTACTGTAATATACTGTTTATATAGACTCTGTGGACTGATTGCTGTTATGCACTGTTTATATAGACTCTGTAGACTGTTTGCTGTAATGTGCTGTTTGTATAGACTCTGCAGACAGTTTACTGTAATGCACTGTTTAAATAGACTTTAGACTGATTGCTGTAATGCACTGTTTATATAGACTCTGCACACAGTTTGCTGAAATACACTGTTTATATAGACTCTGTAGACTGTTTCTTTAATGCACTGTTTATATAGACTCTGTAGACTGATTGCTGTTATGCACTGTTTAAAAAGACTCTTTACACAGTTTGCTATAATGCACTGTTTATATATACTCTGTAGACAGTTTGCTGTAATGCACAGTTTACAAAGACTCTGTAAACAGTGTACTGTAATATACTGTTTATATAGACTCTGTAGACTGATTGCTGTTATGCACTGATTATATAGACTCTGTAAACAGTTTACTGTAACACACTGTTTATATAGACTCTGTCGACAGTTTGCTGCAATGCACAGTTTATATAGACTCTGTAAACAGTTTGCTGTAATGCACTGTTTACATAGACTCTGTACACAGTTTGCTGTAATGCACTGTTTAAATAGACTTTAGACTGATTGCTGTAATGCACTGTTTATATAGACTCTGTACACAGTTTGCTGTAATGCACTGTTTGTATAGACTCTGTAGACTGATTGCTGTAATGCACTGTTTATATAGACTCTCTAGACTGATTGCTTAAAAGTGGCTGTTTATATAGACTCTGTAGACAGTTTGCTGTAATGCACTGTTTATATAGACCTTGTAGACAGTTTGCTGAAATACACTGTTTATATAGACTCTGTAGACTGTTTGCTGTAATGCACTGTTTATATAGACTCTGTAGACTGATTGCTATAGAGCGCTGTTTATATAGACTCTGTATACTGATTGCTGTAATGCACTGTTTATATAGACTCTGTAGACTGATTGCTGTAATGCACTGTTTATATAAACTCTGTAGACTGTTTGCTGTTATGCACAGTTTATATAGACTCTGTAGACATTTTGCTGTAATGCATTGTTTATATAGACTCTGTAGACTGATTGCTGTTATGCACTGTTTATATAGAATCTTTACACAGTTTGCTGTAATGCACTGTTTATATATACTCTGCAGACAGTTTGCTGTAATGCACAGTTTATATAGACTCTGTAAACAGTTTACTGTAATATACTGTTTATATAGACTCTGTGGACTGATTGCTGTTATGCACTGTTTATATAGACTCTGTAGACTGTTTGCTGTAATGTGCTGTTTGTATAGACTCTGCAGACAGTTCACTGTAATGCACTGTTTAAATAGACTTTAGACTGATTGCTGTAATGCACTGTTTATATAGACTCTGCACACAGTTTGCTGTGATGCACTGTTTGTATCGACCCTGTAGACAGTTTGCTGAAATACACTGTTTATATAGACTCTGTAGACTGTTTCTTTAATGCACTGTTTATATAGACTCTGTAGACTGATTGCTGTTATGCACTGTTTAAAAAGACTCTTTACACAGTTTGCTATAATGCACTGTTTATATATACTCTGTAGACAGTTTGCTGTAATGCACAGTTTATAAAGACTCTGTAAACAGTGTACTGTAATATACTGTTTATATAGACTCTGTAGACTGATTGCTGTTATGCACTGATTATATAGACTCTGTAAACAGTTTACTGTAAAACACTGTTTATATAGACTCTGTCGACAGTTTGCTGTAATGCACAGTTTATATAGACTCTGTAAACAGTTTGCTGTAATGCACTGTTTACATAGACTCTGTACACAGTTTGCTGTAATGCACTGTTTAAATAGACTTTAGACTGATTGCTGTAATGCACTGTTTATATAGACTCTGTACACAGTTTGCTGTAATGCACTGTTTGTATAGACTCTGTAGACTGATTGCTGTAATGCACTGTTTATATAGACTCTCTAGACTGATTGCTTAAAAGTGGCTGTTTATATAGACTCTGTAGACAGTTTGCTGTAATGCACTGTTTATATAGACCTTGTAGACAGTTTGCTGAAATACACTGTTTATATAGACTCTGTAGACTGTTTGCTGTAATGCACTGTTTATATAGACTCTGTAGACTGATTGCTATAGAGCGCTGTTTATATAGACTCTGTATACTGATTGCTGTAATGCACTGTTTATATAGACTCTGTAGACTGATTGCTGTAATGCACTGTTTATACAGACTCTGCTGATAGTTTGCTGTAGTGCACTGTTTATATAGACTCTGCAGACTGATTGCCATAATGCACTGTTTATATAGACTCTGTAGACTGTTTGCTCTAATGCACTGTTTATATAGACTCTGTAGACAGTTTGCTGCAATACATTGGTTAGAAAAACTCTGCAGACAATTTGCTGTCATGCACTGTTTATATAGATTCTGCAGCCAGTTTGCTGTAATGCACTGTTTATATAGACTCTGTAGACTGTTTGCTGTAATGCACTGTTTATATCGACTCTGTACACAGTTTGCTGTAATACACTGTTTATATAGACTCTGTAGACTGTTTGCTGTTATGCACAGTTTATATAGACTCTGCAGACAGTTTGCTGTAATGCATTGTTTACATAGACTCTGTGGACTGATTGCTGTTATGCACTGTTTATATAGACTCTTTACACAGTTTGCTGTAATGCACTGTTTATATATACTCTGCAGACAGTTTGCTGTAATGCACAGTTTATATAGACTCTGTAAACAGTTTACTGTAATATACTGTTTATATAGACTCTGTGGACTGATTGCTGTAATGCACTGACTGTTTATATAGACTCTGTAGACTGTTTGCTGTAATGTGCTGTTTGTATAGACTCTGCAGACAGTTTACTGTAATGCACTGTTTAAATAGACTTTAGACTGATTGCTGTAATGCACTGTTTATATAGACTCTGTACACAGTTTGCTGTGATGCACTGTTTGTATAGACCCTGTAGACAGTTTGCTGAAATACACTGTTTATATAGACTCTGTAGACTGTTTCTTTAATGCACTGTTTATATAGACTCTGTAGACTGATTGCTGTTATGCACTGTTTAAAAAGACTCTTTACACAGTTTGCTATAATGCACTGTTTATATATACTCTGTAGACAGTTTGCTGTAATGCACAGTTTATATAGACTCTGTAAACAGTGTACTGTAATATACTGTTTATATAGACTCTGTAGACTGATTGCTGTTATGCAATGATTATATAGACTCTGTAAACAGTTTACTGTAAAACACTGTTTATATAGACTCTGTCAACAGTTTGCTGTAATGCACAGTTTATATAGACTCTGTAAACAGTTTGCTGTAATGCACTGTTTACATAGACTCTGTACACAGTTTGTTGTAATGCACTGTTTATATAGACTCTCTAGACTGATTGCTTAAAAGTGACTGTTTATATAGACTCTGTAGAAAGTTTGCTGTAATGCACTGTTTATATAGACCTTGTAGACAGTTTGCTGAAATACACTGTTTATATAGACTCTGTAGACTGTTTGCTGTAATGCACTGTTTATATAGACTCTGTAGACTGATTGCTATAGAGCGCTGTTTATATAGAGTCTGTCGACTGTTTGCTGTAATGCACTGTTTATATAGACACTGTAGACTGTTTGCTGTAATGCACTGTTTATATAGACTCTGTGGACTGTTTGCTGTAACGCACAGTTTATATAGACACTGTAAACAGTTTGCTGTAATACGCTGTTTATATAGAGTCTGTCGACTGTTTGCTGTAATGCACTCTTTATATAGACCCTGCAGACTGTCTGCTGTAATGCAATGTTTATATAGACTCTGTCGACTGTTTGCTGAAATGCACTGTTTATATAGACTCTGTAGACTTTTTGCTGTAATGCATTGTTTATATAGACTCTGTAGACTGTTTGCTGTAATACACTGTTTGTAGAGACTCTGTAGACAATTTGCTGTAATGCAAAGTTTATATAGACTCTGTCAACAGTTTGCTGTAAAGCACTGTTTATATAGGCTCTGTAGACAGTTTGCTGTAATGCACTGTTTATATAGTCTCGTTAGACAGTTTGCTGTAATGCACTGTTTATATAGACTCTGTTGACTGATTGCTATAGAGCGCTGTTTATATAGACTCTGTAGACTGATTGCTGTAATGCACTGTTTATATAGACTCTGTAGACTGATTGCTGTAATGCACTGTTTATATAGACTCTGTGGACAGTTTGCTGTAATGCACTGTTTATATAGTCTCGTTAGACAGTTTGCTGTAATGCACTGTTTATATAGACTCTGTTGACTGATTGCTATAGAGCGCTGTTTATATAGACTCTGTAGACTGATTGCTGTAATGCACTGTTTATATAGACTCTGTAGACTGATTGCTGTAATGCACTGTTTATATAGACTCTGTGGACAGTTTGCTGTAATGCACTGTTTATATAGTCTCGTTAGACAGTTTGCTGTAATGCACTGTTTATATAGACTCTGTAGACAGTTTGCTGTAATGCACTGTTTATATAGACTCTGTGGACAGTTTGCTGTAATGCACTGTTTATATAGACTCTGTAGACTGATTGCTGTAATGCACTATTTTTATAGACTCTGTAGACTGATTGCTGTAATGCACTGTTTATATAGACTCTGTAGACTGATTGCTGTAATGCACTATTTTTATAGACTCTGTAGACAGTTTGCTGTAATGCACTGTTTATATAGACTCTGTGGACTGTTTGCTGTAACGCACAGTTTATATAGACACTGTAAACAGTTTGCTGTAATACGCTGTTTATATAGAGTCTGTCGACTGTTTGCTGTAATGCACTCTTTATATAGACCCTGCAGACTGTCTGCTGTAATGCAATGTTTATATAGACTCTGTCGACTGTTTGCTGAAATGCACTGTTTATATAGACTCTGTAGACTTTTTGCTGTAATGCATTGTTTATATAGACTCTGTAGACTGTTTGCTGTAATACACTGTTTGTAGAGACTCTGTAGACAATTTGCTGTAATGCAAAGTTTATATAGACTCTGTCAACAGTTTGCTGTAAAGCACTGTTTATATAGGCTCTGTAGACAGTTTGCTGTAATGCACTGTTTATATAGTCTCGTTAGACAGTTTGCTGTAATGCACTGTTTATATAGACTCTGTTGACTGATTGCTATAGAGCGCTGTTTATATAGACTCTGTAGACTGATTGCTGTAATGCACTGTTTATATAGACTCTGTAGACTGATTGCTGTAATGCACTGTTTATATAGACTCTGTGGACAGTTTGCTGTAATGCACTGTTTATATAGTCTCGTTAGACAGTTTGCTGTAATGCACTGTTTATATAGACTCTGTTGACTGATTGCTATAGAGCGCTGTTTATATAGACTCTGTAGACTGATTGCTGTAATGCACTGTTTATATAGACTCTGTAGACTGATTGCTGTAATGCACTGTTTATATAGACTCTGTGGACAGTTTGCTGTAATGCACTGTTTATATAGTCTCGTTAGACAGTTTGCTGTAATGCACTCTTTATATAGACTCTGTAGACAGTTTGCTGTAATGCACTGTTTATATAGACTCTGTGGACAGTTTGCTGTAATGCACTGTTTATATAGACTCTGTAGACTGATTGCTGTAATGCACTGTTTATATAGACTCTGTAGACTGATTGCTGTAATGCACTATTTTTATAGACTCTGTAGACAGTTTGCTGTAATGCACTGTTTATATAGACTCTGTGGACTGATTGCTGTAATGCGCAGTTTATATAGACTCGGTAAAAAGTTTGCTGTAATGCGCTGTTTATATAGATTCTGTCGACTGTTTGCTGTAATGCACTGTCTATATAGCCTCTGAAGACTGGTTGCTGTAATGCATTGTTTATATAGACTCTGTAGACAGTTTGCTGTAATACACTGTTTATAGAGACTCTGTAGACAGTTTGCTGTAATGCAAAGTTTATATAGACTCAGTCAACAGTTTCCTGTAATACACTGTTTATATGGACTCTGTCGACTGTTTGCTGTAATGCACTGTTTATATACACTCTCTAGACTGTTTGCTGTAATGCACTGTTGATATAGACTCTGGAGACAGTTTGCTGTAATGCACTGTTGATATAGACTCTGTAGACAGTTTGCTGTAAAGCACTGTTTATATAGTCTCTGTAGGCAGTTTGCTGTAATGCACTGTTTATATAGACTCTGTGCACTGTTTGCTGTAATGCACTGTTTATGTAGACTCTGTAGACTGATTGCTGTAATGCACTCGTTATATAGACTCTGTAGACAGTTTGCTGTAATGCACTGTTTATATAGACTCTGAAGACTGTTTGCTGTAATGCACTATTTATATAGACTCTGTCGACAGTTTGCTGTAATACACTTTTTATATGGACTCTGTCGACTGTTTGCTGTAATGCACAGTTTATATAAACTCTGTAGACAGTTAGCTGTAATGCACTGTTTATATAGATTCTGTAGACAGTTTGCTGCAATGCACTGTTTATATAGACTCTGTGGACAGTTTTCTGTAATGTACTGTTTATTTAGACTCTGTACACAGTTTGCTGTAATGCAGTGTTTATATATATACTCTGTAGACAGTTTGCTGTAATGCACTGTTTATATAGTCTCTGTAGACAGTTTGCTGTAATGCACTGTTTATATAGACTCTGGAGACAGTTTGCTGTAATGCACTCTTTATATAGACTCTGTAGACAGTTTGCTGTAATACATTGTTTATATAGACTCTGCAGACAGTTTGCTGCAATGCACTCTTTATATAGCCTCTGCAGACAGTTTGCTGTAATACATTGTTTATATAGACTCTGCAGACAGTTTGCTGCAATGCACTCTTTATATAGCGTCTGCAGACAGTTTGCTGTAATGCGCTGTTTATATAGACTCTGCAGATAGACTGATTGATAGAGCGCTGTTTATATAGACTTTGTAGACTGATTGCTGTAATGCGCTGTTTATATAGACTCTGTAGACTGATTGCTGCAATTGCTGTTTATATAGACTCTGTAGATAGACTGATTGATAGAGCGCTGTTTATATAGACTTTGTAGACAGTTTGCTGTAATGCACTGTTTATATAGACTCTGTGGACTGATTGCTGTAATGCGCTGTTTAGAAAGACTCGGTAAAAAGTTTGCTGTAATGCGCTGTTTATATAGATTCTGTCGACAGTTTGCAGTAATGCACTGTCTATATAGACTCTGTAGACAGTTTGCTGTAATGCACTATTTGTATAGACTCTGTAGACAGTTTGCTGTAATACACTTTTTATATAGACTCTGTCGACTGTTTGCTGTAATGCACAGTTGAAATAGACTCTGTAGACAGTTTGCTGTAATGCACTGTTTCTATGGACTCTGTCGACTGTTTGCTGTACTGCGCTGTTTATATACACTCTCTAGACTGTTTGCTGTAATCCACTGTTTATATAGACTCTGGAGACAGTTTGCTGTAATGCACTGTTTATATAGACTCTGTAGACAGTTTGCTGTAATGCACTGTTTATATAGACTCTGTAGACTGATTGCTGTAATGCACTGTTTATATAGACTCTGTCGACAGTTTGCTGTAATGCACTGTTTATATAGACTGTAGACTGATTGCTGTAATGCACTGTTTATATAGACTCTGTAGACTGATTGCTGTAATGCACTGTTTATATAGACTCTGTGGACAGTTTGCTGTAATGCACTGTTTATATAGTCTCGTTAGACAGTTTGCTGTAATGCACTGTTTATATAGACTCTGTTGACTGATTGCTATAGAGCGCTGTTTATATAGACTCTGTAGACTGATTGCTGTAATGCACTGTTTATATAGACTCTGTAGACTGATTGCTGTAATGCACTGTTTATATAGACTCTGTGGACAGTTTGCTGTAATGCACTGTTTATATAGACTCTGTAGACTGATTGCTGTAATGCACTATTTTTATAGACTCTGTAGACTGATTGCTGTAATGCACTGTTTATATAGACTCTGTAGACTGATTGCTGTAATGCACTATTTTTATAGACTCTGTAGACAGTTTGCTGTAATGCACTGTTTATATAGACTCTGTGGACTGATTGCTGTAATGCGCAGTTTATATAGACTCGGTAAAAAGTTTGCTGTAATGCGCTGTTTATATAGATTCTGTCGACTGTTTGCTGTAATGCACTGTCTATATAGCCTCTGAAGACTGGTTGCTGTAATGCATTGTTTATATAGACTCTGTAGACAGTTTGCTGTAATACACTGTTTATAGAGACTCTGTAGACAGTTTGCTGTAATGCAAAGTTTATATAGACTCAGTCAACAGTTTCCTGTAATACACTGTTTATATGGACTCTGTCGACTGTTTGCTGTAATGCACTGTTTATATACACTCTCTAGACTGTTTGCTGTAATGCACTGTTGATATAGACTCTGGAGACAGTTTGCTGTAATGCACTGTTGATATAGACTCTGTAGACAGTTTGCTGTAAAGCACTGTTTATATAGTCTCTGTAGGCAGTTTGCTGTAATGCACTGTTTATATAGACTCTGTGCACTGTTTGCTGTAATGCACTGTTTATGTAGACTCTGTAGACTGATTGCTGTAATGCACTCGTTATATAGACTCTGTAGACAGTTTGCTGTAATGCACTGTTTATATAGACTCTGAAGACTGTTTGCTGTAATGCACTATTTATATAGACTCTGTCGACAGTTTGCTGTAATACACTTTTTATATGGACTCTGTCGACTGTTTGCTGTAATGCACAGTTTATATAAACTCTGTAGACAGTTAGCTGTAATGCACTGTTTATATAGATTCTGTAGACAGTTTGCTGCAATGCACTGTTTATATAGACTCTGTGGACAGTTTTCTGTAATGTACTGTTTATTTAGACTCTGTACACAGTTTGCTGTAATGCAGTTTTTATATATATACTCTGTAGACAGTTTGCTGTAATGCACTGTTTATATAGTCTCTGTAGACAGTTTGCTGTAATGCACTGTTTATATAGACTCTGGAGACAGTTTGCTGTAATGCACTCTTTATATAGACTCTGTAGACAGTTTGCTGTAATACATTGTTTATATAGAATCTGCAGACAGTTTGCTGCAATGCACTCTTTATATAGCCTCTGCAGACAGTTTGCTGTAATACATTGTTTATATAGACTCTGCAGACAGTTTGCTGCAATGCACTCTTTATATAGCGTCTGCAGACAGTTTGCTGTAATGCACTGTTTATATAGACTCTGCAGATAGACTGATTGATAGAGCGCTGTTTATATAGACTTTGCAGACTGATTGCTGTAATGCGCTGTTTATATAGGCTCTGTAGACTGATTGCTGCAATTGCTGTTTATATAGACTCTGTAGATAGACTGATTGATAGAGCGCTGTTTATATAGACTTTGTAGACAGTTTGCTGTAATGCACTGTTTATATAGACTCTGTGGACTGATTGCTGTAATGCGCTGTTTAGAAAGACTCGGTAAAAAGTTTGCTGTAATGCGCTGTTTATATAGATTCTGTCGACAGTTTGCAGTAATGCACTGTCTACATAGACTCTGTAGACAGTTTGCTGTAATGCACTATTTGTATAGACTCTGTAGACAGTTTGCTGTAATACACTTTTTATATAGACTCTGTCGACTGTTTGCTGTAATGCACAGTTGAAATAGACTCTGTAGACAGTTTGCTGTAATGCACTGTTTCTATGGACTCTGTCGACTGTTTGCTGTACTGCGCTGTTTATATACACTCTCTAGACTGTTTGCTGTAATGCACTGTTTATATAGACTCTGGAGACAGTTTGCTGTAATGCACTGTTTATATAGACTCTGTAGACAGTTTGCTGTAATGCACTGTTGATATAGACTCTGTAGACAGTTTGCTGTAATGCACTGTTTATATAGACTCTGTAGACTGATTGCTGTAATGCACTGTTTATATAGACTCTGTCGACAGTTTGCTGTAATGCACTGTTTATATAGACTGTAGACTGATTGCTGTAATGCACTGTTTATATAGACTCTGTAGACTGATTGCTGTAATGCACTGTTTATATAGACTATGTGGACAGTTTGCTGTAATGCACTGTTTATATAGTCTCGTTAGACAGTTTGCTGTAATGCACTGTTTATATAGACTCTGTTGACTGATTGCTATAGAGCGCTGTTTATATAGACTCTGTAGACTGATTGCTGTAATGCACTGTTTATATAGACTCTGTAGACTGATTGCTGTATTGCACTGTTTATATAGACTCTGTGGACAGTTTGCTGTAATGCACAGTTTATATAAACTCTGTAGACAGTTAGCTGTAATGCACTGTTTATATAGATTCTGTAGACAGTTTGCTGTAATGCACTGTTTATATAGACTCTGTCGACAGTTTGCTGTAATACACTTTTTATATGGACTCTGTCGACTGTTTGCTGTAATGCACAGTTTATATAAACTCTGTAGACAGTTAGCTGTAATGCACTGTTTATATAGATTCTGTAGACAGTTTGCTGCAATGCACTGTTTATATAGACTCTGTGGACAGTTTTCTGTAATGTACTGTTTATTTAGACTCTGTACACAGTTTGCTGTAATGCAGTGTTTATATATATACTCTGTAGACAGTTTGCTGTAATGCACTGTTTATATAGTCTCTGTAGACAGTTTGCTGTAATGCACTGTTTATATAGACTCTGGAGACAGTTTGCTGTAATGCACTCTTTATATAGACTCTGTAGACAGTTTGCTGTAATACATTGTTTATATAGACTCTGCAGACAGTTTGCTGCAATGCACTCTTTATATAGCCTCTGCAGACAGTTTGCTGTAATACATTGTTTATATAGACTCTGCAGACAGTTTGCTGCAATGCACTCTTTATATAGCGTCTGCAGACAGTTTGCTGTAATGCGCTGTTTATATAGACTCTGCAGATAGACTGATTGATAGAGCGGTGTTTATATAGACTTTGTAGACTGATTGCTGTAATGCGCTGTTTATATAGACTCTGTAGACTGATTGCTGCAATTGCTGTTTATATAGACTCTGTAGATAGACTGATTGATAGAGCGCTGTTTATATAGACTTTGTAGACAGTTTGCTGTAATGCACTGTTTATATAGACTCTGTGGACTGATTGCTGTAATGCGCTGTTTAGAAAGACTCGGTAAAAAGTTTGCTGTAATGCGCTGTTTATATAGATTCTGTCGACAGTTTGCAGTAATGCACTGTCTATATAGACTCTGTAGACAGTTTGCTGTAATGCACTATTTGTATAGACTCTGTAGACAGTTTGCTGTAATACACTTTTTATATAGACTCTGTCGACTGTTTGCTGTAATGCACAGTTGAAATAGACTCTGTAGACAGTTTGCTGTAATGCACTGTTTCTATGGACTCTGTCGACTGTTTGCTGTACTGCGCTGTTTATATACACTCTCTAGACTGTTTGCTGTAATCCACTGTTTATATAGACTCTGGAGACAGTTTGCTGTAATGCACTGTTTATATAGACTCTGTAGACAGTTTGCTGTAATGCACTGTTTATATAGACACTGTAGACTGATTGCTGTAATGCACTGTTTATATAGACTCTGTCGACAGTTTGCTGTAATGCACTGTTTATATAGACTGTAGACTGATTGCTGTAATGCACTGTTTATATAGACTCTGTAGACTGATTGCTGTAATGCACTGTTTATATAGACTCTGTGGACAGTTTGCTGTAATGCACTGTTTATATAGTCTCGTTAGACAGTTTGCTGTAATGCACTGTTTATATAGACTCTGTTGACTGATTGCTATAGAGCGCTGTTTATATAGACTCTGTAGACTGATTGCTGTAATGCACTGTTTATATAGACTCTGTAGACTGATTGCTGTAATGCACTGTTTATATAGACTCTGTGGACAGTTTGCTGTAATGCACTGTTTATATAGACTCTGTAGACTGATTGCTGTAATGCACTATTTTTATAGACTCTGTAGACTGATTGCTGTAATGCACTGTTTATATAGACTCTGTAGACTGATTGCTGTAATGCACTATTTTTATAGACTCTGTAGACAGTTTGCTGTAATGCACTGTTTATATAGACTCTGTGGACTGATTGCTGTAATGCGCAGTTTATATAGACTCGGTAAAAAGTTTGCTGTAATGCGCTGTTTATATAGATTCTGTCGACTGTTTGCTGTAATGCACTGTCTATATAGCCTCTGAAGACTGGTTGCTGTAATGCATTGTTTATATAGACTCTGTAGACAGTTTGCTGTAATACACTGTTTATAGAGACTCTGTAGACAGTTTGCTGTAATGCAAAGTTTATATAGACTCAGTCAACAGTTTCCTGTAATACACTGTTTATATGGACTCTGTCGACTGTTTGCTGTAATGCACTGTTTATATACACTCTCTAGACTGTTTGCTGTAATGCACTGTTGATATAGACTCTGGAGACAGTTTGCTGTAATGCACTGTTGATATAGACTCTGTAGACAGTTTGCTGTAAAGCACTGTTTATATAGTCTCTGTAGGCAGTTTGCTGTAATGCACTGTTTATATAGACTCTGTGCACTGTTTGCTGTAATGCACTGTTTATGTAGACTCTGTAGACTGATTGCTGTAATGCACTCGTTATATAGACTCTGTAGACAGTTTGCTGTAATGCACTGTTTATATAGACTCTGAAGACTGTTTGCTGTAATGCACTATTTATATAGACTCTGTCGACAGTTTGCTGTAATACACTTTTTATATGGACTCTGTCGACTGTTTGCTGTAATGCACAGTTTATATAAACTCTGTAGACAGTTAGCTGTAATGCACTGTTTATATAGATTCTGTAGACAGTTTGCTGCAATGCACTGTTTATATAGACTCTGTGGACAGTTTTCTGTAATGTACTGTTTATTTAGACTCTGTACACAGTTTGCTGTAATGCAGTTTTTATATATATACTCTGTAGACAGTTTGCTGTAATGCACTGTTTATATAGTCTCTGTAGACAGTTTGCTGTAATGCACTGTTTATATAGACTCTGGAGACAGTTTGCTGTAATGCACTCTTTATATAGACTCTGTAGACAGTTTGCTGTAATACATTGTTTATATAGACTCTGCAGACAGTTTGCTGCAATGCACTCTTTATATAGCCTCTGCAGACAGTTTGCTGTAATACATTGTTTATATAGACTCTGCAGACAGTTTGCTGCAATGCACTCTTTATATAGCGTCTGCAGACAGTTTGCTGTAATGCACTGTTTATATAGACTCTGCAGATAGACTGATTGATAGAGCGCTGTTTATATAGACTTTGCAGACTGATTGCTGTAATGCGCTGTTTATATAGGCTCTGTAGACTGATTGCTGCAATTGCTGTTTATATAGACTCTGTAGATAGACTGATTGATAGAGCGCTGTTTATATAGACTTTGTAGACAGTTTGCTGTAATGCACTGTTTATATAGACTCTGTGGACTGATTGCTGTAATGCGCTGTTTAGAAAGACTCGGTAAAAAGTTTGCTGTAATGCGCTGTTTATATAGATTCTGTCGACAGTTTGCAGTAATGCACTGTCTACATAGACTCTGTAGACAGTTTGCTGTAATGCACTATTTGTATAGACTCTGTAGACAGTTTGCTGTAATACACTTTTTATATAGACTCTGTCGACTGTTTGCTGTAATGCACAGTTTATATAGACTCTGTAGACAGTTTGCTGTAATGCACTGTTTCTATGGACTCTGTCGACTGTTTGCTGTACTGCGCTGTTTATATACACTCTCTAGACTGTTTGCTGTAATGCACTGTTTATATAGACTCTGGAGACAGTTTGCTGTAATGCACTGTTTATATAGACTCTGTAGACAGTTTGCTGTAATGCACTGTTGATATAGACTCTGTAGACAGTTTGCTGTAATGCACTGTTTATATAGACTCTGTAGACTGATTGCTGTAATGCACTGTTTATATAGACTCTGTCGACAGTTTGCTGTAATGCACTGTTTATATAGACTGTAGACTGATTGCTGTAATGCACTGTTTATATAGACTCTGTAGACTGATTGCTGTAATGCACTGTTTATATAGACTATGTGGACAGTTTGCTGTAATGCACTGTTTATATAGTCTCGTTAGACAGTTTGCTGTAATGCACTGTTTATATAGACTCTGTTGACTGATTGCTATAGAGCGCTGTTTATATAGACTCTGTAGACTGATTGCTGTAATGCACTGTTTATATAGACTCTGTAGACTGATTGCTGTATTGCACTGTTTATATAGACTCTGTGGACAGTTTGCTGTAATGCACTGTTTATATAGTCTCGTTAGACAGTTTGCTGTAATGCACTGTTTATATAGACTGTGTAGACAGTTTGCTGTAATGCACTGTTTATATAGACTCTGTGGACAGTTTGCTGTAATGCACTGTTTATATAGACTCTGTAGACTGATTGCTGTAATGCACTATTTTTATAGACTCTGTAGACTGTTTGCTGTAATGCACTGTTTATATAGACTCTGTAGACTGATTGCTGTAATGCACTATTTTTATAGACTCTGTAGACAGTTTGCTGTAATGCACTGTTTATATAGACTCTGTGGACTGATTGCTGTAATGCGCAGTTTATATAGACTCGGTAAAAAGTTTGCTGTAATGCGCTGTTTATATAAATTCTGTCGACTGTTTGCTGTAATGCACTGTCTATATAGCCTCTGAAGACTGGTTGCTGTAATGCATTGTTTATATAGACTCTGTAGACAGTTTGCTGTAATACACTGTTTATAGAGACTCTGTAGACAGTTTGCTGTAATGCAAAGTTTATATAGACTCAGTCAACAGTTTCCTGTAATACACTGTTTATATGGACTCTGTCGACTGTTTGCTGTAATGCACTGTTTATATACACTCTCTAGACTGTTTGCTGTAATGCACTGTTGATATAGACTCTGGAGACAGTTTGCTGTAATGCACTGTTGATATAGACTCTGTAGACAGTTTGCTGTAAAGCACTGTTTATATAGTCTCTGTAGGCAGTTTGCTGTAATGCACTGTTTATATAGACTCTGTGCACTGTTTGCTGTAATGCACTGTTTATGTAGACTCTGTAGACTGATTGCTGTAATGCACTCGTTATATAGACTCTGTAGACAGTTTGCTGTAATGCACTGTTTATATAGACTCT
Organism: Pristiophorus japonicus; assembly: GCF_044704955.1. Lineage (NCBI taxonomy): Eukaryota > Metazoa > Chordata > Chondrichthyes > Pristiophoridae > Pristiophorus > Pristiophorus japonicus. The sequence goes on along the minus strand of NW_027254393.1, from coordinate 131,146 downwards.
GAAGACTGTTTGCTGTAATGCACTATTTATATAGACTCTGTCGACAGTTTGCTGTAATACACTTTTTATATGGACTCTGTCGACTGTTTGCTGTAATGCACAGTTTATATAAACTCTGTAGACAGTTAGCTGTAATGCACTGTTTATATAGATTCTGTAGACAGTTTGCTGCAATGCACTGTTTATATAGACTCTGTGGACAGTTTTCTGTAATGTACTGTTTATTTAGACTCTGTACACAGTTTGCTGTAATGCAGTGTTTATATATATACTCTGTAGACAGTTTGCTGTAATGCACTGTTTATATAGTCTCTGTAGACAGTTTGCTGTAATGCACTGTTTATATAGACTCTGGAGACAGTTTGCTGTAATGCACTCTTTATATAGACTCTGTAGACAGTTTGCTGTAATACATTGTTTATATAGACTCTGCAGACAGTTTGCTGCAATGCACTCTTTATATAGCCTCTGCAGACAGTTTGCTGTAATACATTGTTTATATAGACTCTGCAGACAGTTTGCTGCAATGCACTCTTTATATAGCGTCTGCAGACAGTTTGCTGTAATGCGCTGTTTATATAGACTCTGCAGATAGACTGATTGATAGAGCGCTGTTTATATAGACTTTGTAGACTGATTGCTGTAATGCGCTGTTTATATAGACTCTGTAGACTGATTGCTGCAATTGCTGTTTATATAGACTCTGTAGATAGACTGATTGATAGAGCGCTGTTTATATAGACTTTGTAGACAGTTTGCTGTAATGCACTGTTTATATAGACTCTGTGGACTGATTGCTGTAATGCGCTGTTTAGAAAGACTCGGTAAAAAGTTTGCTGTAATGCGCTGTTTATATAGATTCTGTCGACAGTTTGCAGTAATGCACTGTCTATATAGACTCTGTAGACAGTTTGCTGTAATGCACTATTTGTATAGACTCTGTAGACAGTTTGCTGTAATACACTTTTTATATAGACTCTGTCGACTGTTTGCTGTAATGCACAGTTGAAATAGACTCTGTAGACAGTTTGCTGTAATGCACTGTTTCTATGGACTCTGTCGACTGTTTGCTGTACTGCGCTGTTTATATACACTCTCTAGACTGTTTGCTGTAATCCACTGTTTATATAGACTCTGGAGACAGTTTGCTGTAATGCACTGTTTATATAGACTCTGTAGACAGTTTGCTGTAATGCACTGTTTATATAGACTCTGTAGACTGATTGCTGTAATGCACTGTTTATATAGACTCTGTCGACAGTTTGCTGTAATGCACTGTTTATATAGACTGTAGACTGATTGCTGTAATGCACTGTTTATATAGACTCTGTAGACTGATTGCTGTAATGCACTGTTTATATAGACTCTGTGGACAGTTTGCTGTAATGCACTGTTTATATAGTCTCGTTAGACAGTTTGCTGTAATGCACTGTTTATATAGACTCTGTTGACTGATTGCTATAGAGCGCTGTTTATATAGACTCTGTAGACTGATTGCTGTAATGCACTGTTTATATAGACTCTGTAGACTGATTGCTGTAATGCACTGTTTATATAGACTCTGTGGACAGTTTGCTGTAATGCACTGTTTATATAGACTCTGTAGACTGATTGCTGTAATGCACTATTTTTATAGACTCTGTAGACTGATTGCTGTAATGCACTGTTTATATAGACTCTGTAGACTGATTGCTGTAATGCACTATTTTTATAGACTCTGTAGACAGTTTGCTGTAATGCACTGTTTATATAGACTCTGTGGACTGATTGCTGTAATGCGCAGTTTATATAGACTCGGTAAAAAGTTTGCTGTAATGCGCTGTTTATATAGATTCTGTCGACTGTTTGCTGTAATGCACTGTCTATATAGCCTCTGAAGACTGGTTGCTGTAATGCATTGTTTATATAGACTCTGTAGACAGTTTGCTGTAATACACTGTTTATAGAGACTCTGTAGACAGTTTGCTGTAATGCAAAGTTTATATAGACTCAGTCAACAGTTTGCTGTAATGCACTGTTGATATAGACTCTGTAGACAGTTTGCTGTAAAGCACTGTTTATATAGTCTCTGTAGGCAGTTTGCTGTAATGCACTGTTTATATAGACTCTGTGCACTGTTTGCTGTAATGCACTGTTTATGTAGACTCTGTAGACTGATTGCTGTAATGCACTCGTTATATAGACTCTGTAGACAGTTTGCTGTAATGCACTGTTTATATAGACTCTGAAGACTGTTTGCTGTAATGCACTATTTATATAGACTCTGTCGACAGTTTGCTGTAATACACTTTTTATATGGACTCTGTCGACTGTTTGCTGTAATGCACAGTTTATATAAACTCTGTAGACAGTTAGCTGTAATGCACTGTTTATATAGATTCTGTAGACAGTTTGCTGCAATGCACTGTTTATATAGACTCTGTGGACAGTTTTCTGTAATGTACTGTTTATTTAGACTCTGTACACAGTTTGCTGTAATGCAGTTTTTATATATATACTCTGTAGACAGTTTGCTGTAATGCACTGTTTATATAGTCTCTGTAGACAGTTTGCTGTAATGCACTGTTTATATAGACTCTGGAGACAGTTTGCTGTAATGCACTCTTTATATAGACTCTGTAGACAGTTTGCTGTAATACATTGTTTATATAGACTCTGCAGACAGTTTGCTGCAATGCACTCTTTATATAGCCTCTGCAGACAGTTTGCTGTAATACATTGTTTATATAGACTCTGCAGACAGTTTGCTGCAATGCACTCTTTATATAGCGTCTGCAGACAGTTTGCTGTAATGCACTGTTTATATAGACTCTGCAGATAGACTGATTGATAGAGCGCTGTTTATATAGACTTTGCAGACTGATTGCTGTAATGCGCTGTTTATATAGGCTCTGTAGACTGATTGCTGCAATTGCTGTTTATATAGACTCTGTAGATAGACTGATTGATAGAGCGCTGTTTATATAGACTTTGTAGACAGTTTGCTGTAATGCACTGTTTATATAGACTCTGTGGACTGATTGCTGTAATGCGCTGTTTAGAAAGACTCGGTAAAAAGTTTGCTGTAATGCGCTGCTTATATAGATTCTGTCGACAGTTTGCAGTAATGCACTGTCTACATAGACTCTGTAGACAGTTTGCTGTAATGCACTATTTGTATAGACTCTGTAGACAGTTTGCTGTAATACACTTTTTATATAGACTCTGTCGACTGTTTGCTGTAATGCACAGTTTATATAGACTCTGTAGACAGTTTGCTGTAATGCACTGTTTCTATGGACTCTTTCGACTGTTTGCTGTACTGCGCTGTTTATATACACTCTCTAGACTGTTTGCTGTAATGCACTGTTTATATAGACTCTGGAGACAGTTTGCTGTAATGCACTGTTTATATAGACTCTGTAGACAGTTTGCTGTAATGCACTGTTGATATAGACTCTGTAGACAGTTTGCTGTAATGCACTGTTTATATAGACTCTGTAGACTGATTGCTGTAATGCACTGTTTATATAGACTCTGTCGACAGTTTGCTGTAATGCACTGTTTATATAGACTGTAGACTGATTGCTGTAATGCACTGTTTATATAGACTCTGTAGACTGATTGCTGTAATGCACTGTTTATATAGACTATGTGGACAGTTTGCTGTAATGCACTGTTTATATAGTCTCGTTAGACAGTTTGCTGTAATGCACTGTTTATATAGACTCTGTTGACTGATTGCTATAGAGCGCTGTTTATATAGACTCTGTAGACTGATTGCTGTAATGCACTGTTTATATAGACTCTGTAGACTGATTGCTGTATTGCACTGTTTATATAGACTCTGTGGACAGTTTGCTGTAATGCACTGTTTATATAGTCTCGTTAGACAGTTTGCTGTAATGCACTGTTTATATAGACTGTGTAGACAGTTTGCTGTAATGCACTGTTTATATAGACTCTGTGGACAGTTTGCTGTAATGCACTGTTTATATAGACTCTGTAGACTGATTGCTGTAATGCACTATTTTTATAGACTCTGTAGACTGTTTGCTGTAATGCACTGTTTATATAGACTCTGTAGACTGATTGCTGTAATGCACTATTTTTATAGACTCTGTAGACAGTTTGCTGTAATGCACTGTTTATATAGACTCTGTGGACTGATTGCTGTAATGCGCAGTTTATATAGACTCGGTAAAAAGTTTGCTGTAATGCGCTGTTTATATAAATTCTGTCGACTGTTTGCTGTAATGCACTGTCTATATAGCCTCTGAAGACTGGTTGCTGTAATGCATTGTTTATATAGACTCTGTAGACAGTTTGCTGTAATACACTGTTTATAGAGACTCTGTAGACAGTTTGCTGTAATGCAAAGTTTATATAGACTCAGTCAACAGTTTCCTGTAATACACTGTTTATATGGACTCTGTCGACTGTTTGCTGTAATGCACTGTTTATATACACTCTCTAGACTGTTTGCTGTAATGCACTGTTGATATAGACTCTGGAGACAGTTTGCTGTAATGCACTGTTGATATAGACTCTGTAGACAGTTTGCTGTAAAGCACTGTTTATATAGTCTCTGTAGGCAGTTTGCTGTAATGCACTGTTTATATAGACTCTGTGCACTGTTTGCTGTAATGCACTGTTTATGTAGACTCTGTAGACTGATTGCTGTAATGCACTCGTTATATAGACTCTGTAGACAGTTTGCTGTAATGCACTGTTTATATAGACTCTGAAGACTGTTTGCTGTAATGCACTATTTATATAGACTCTGTCGACAGTTTGCTGTAATACACTTTTTATATGGACTCTGTCGACTGTTTGCTGTAATGCACAGTTTATATAAACTCTGTAGACAGTTAGCTGTAATGCACTGTTTATATAGATTCTGTAGACAGTTTGCTGCAATGCACTGTTTATATAGACTCTGTGGACAGTTTTCTGTAATGTACTGTTTATTTAGACTCTGTACACAGTTTGCTGTAATGCAGTGTTTATATATATACTCTGTAGACAGTTTGCTGTAATGCACTGTTTATATAGTCTCTGTAGACAGTTTGCTGTAATGCACTGTTTATATAGACTCTGGAGACAGTTTGCTGTAATGCACTCTTTATATAGACTCTGTAGACAGTTTGCTGTAATACATTGTTTATATAGACTCTGCAGACAGTTTGCTGCAATGCACTCTTTATATAGCCTCTGCAGACTGTTTGCTGTAATACATTGTTTATATAGACTCTGCAGACAGTTTGCTGCAATGCACTCTTTATATAGCGTCTGCAGACAGTTTGCTGTAATGCGCTGTTTATATAGACTCTGCAGATAGACTGATTGATAGAGCGCTGTTTATATAGACTTTGTAGACTGATTGCTGTAATGCGCTGTTTATATAGACTCTGTAGACTGATTGCTGCAATTGCTGTTTATATAGACTCTGTAGATAGACTGATTGATAGAGCGCTGTTTATATAGACTTTGTAGACAGTTTGCTGTAATGCACTGTTTATATAGACTCTGTGGACTGATTGCTGTAATGCGCTGTTTAGAAAGACTCGGTAAAAAGTTTGCTGTAATGCGCTGTTTATATAGATTCTGTCGACAGTTTGCAGTAATGCACTGTCTATATAGACTCTGTAGACAGTTTGCTGTAATGCACTATTTGTATAGACTCTGTAGACAGTTTGCTGTAATACACTTTTTATATAGACTCTGTCGACTGTTTGCTGTAATGCACAGTTTATATAGACTCTGTAGACAGTTTGCTGTAATGCACTGTTTCTATGGACTCTGTCGACTGTTTGCTGTACTGCGCTGTTTATATACACTCTCTAGACTGTTTGCTGTAATGCACTGTTTATATAGACTCTGGAGACAGTTTGCTGTAATGCACTGTTTATATAGACTCTGTAGACAGTTTGCTGTAATGCACTGTTGATATAGACTCTGTAGACAGTTTGCTGTAATGCACTGTTTATATAGACTCTGTAGACTGATTGCTGTAATGCACTGTTTATATAGACTCTGTCGACAGTTTGCTGTAATGCACTGCTTATATAGACTGTAGACTGATTGCTGTAATGCACTGTTTATATAGACTCTGAAGACTGTTTGCTGTAATGCACTATTTATATAGACTCTGTGGACAGTTTTCTGTAATGTACTGTTTATATAGACTCTGTACATAGTTTGCTGTAATGCACTGTTTATATATATACTCTGTAGACAGTTTGCTGTAATGCACAGTTTATATAGACTCTGGAGACAGTTTGCTGTTATGCACTCTTTATTTCGAATCTGTCGACAGTTTGCTGTAAGACATTGTTTATATAGACTCTGTAAACTGATTGCTGTAATGCACTATTTTTATAGACCCTGTAGACTGTTTGCTGTAATGCACTGTTTATATCGACTCTGTGGACTGATTGCTGTAATGCGCTGTTTATATAGACTCGGTAAAAAGTTTGCTGCAATGCGCTGTTTATATAGATTCTGTCGACTGTTTGCTGTAATGCACTATCTATATAGACTCTGTAGACAGTTTGCTGTAATGCAGTGTTTATCTAGACTCTGCAGACAGTTTGCTGTAATGCACTGTTTATATAGACTCTGTAGACTGATTGCTGTAATGCACTGTTTACATAGACTGTAGACTGTTTGCTGTATTGCACTATTTATATAGACTCTGTAGACTGTTTGCTGTAATGCACTGTTTATATAGACTCTGAAGACTGTTTGCTGTAATGCACTGTTTATATAGACTCTGTAGACAGTTTTCTGCAATGCACTGTTTATATAGACTCTGTGGACAGTTTTCTGTAATGTACTGTCTATATAGACTCTGTACACAGTTTGCTGTAATGCACTGTTTATATATATACTCTGTAGACAGTTTGCTGTAATGCACAGTTTATATAGACTCTTTAAACAGTTTGCTGTAATACACTGTTTATATACACTCTGTAGACTGTTTGCTGTAATGCACTGTTGATATAGACTCTGCAGACTGTTTGCTGTAAGTCACTGTTCATATAGACTCTGGAGACAGTTTGCTGTAATGCACTCTTTATATCGACTCGATAGACAGTTTGCTGTAATACATTGTTTATATAGACTCTGCAGACAGTTTGCTGTAATGCGCTGTTTATATAGACTCTGTAGACTGATTGCTATAATGCGCTGTTTATATAGACTCTGTAGACTGATTGCTGCAATGCACTGTTTATATACACTCTGCAGACAGTTTGCTGTAATGCGTTGTTTATAGAGACTCTGTTGACTGATTGCTATAGAGCGCTGTTTATATAGACTCTGTAGACTGATTGCTGTAATGCACTGTTTTTGTAGACTCTGTAGACAGTTTGCTGTAATGCACTGTTTATATAGACTCTGTGGACTGATTGCTGTAATGCAGTGTTTATATAGACTCTGCAGACAGTTTGCTGTAATGCACTGTTTATATAGACTCTGTAGACTGATTGCTGTAATGCACTCTTTATATAGACTCTGTAGACAGTTTGCTGTAATGCACTGTTTATATAGACTCTGAAGACTGTTTGCTGTAATGCACTATTTATATAGACTCTGTAGACAGTTTGCTGTAATACACTTTTTATATAGACTCTGTCGACTGTTTGCTCTAATGCACAGTTTATTTAGACTCTGTAGACAGTTTGCTGTAATACATTGTTTATATAGACTCTGCAGACAGTTTGCTGTCATGCACTGTTTATATAGACTCTGTAGACTGATTGCTGTAATGCACTCTTTATATAGACTCTGTAGACAGTTTGCTGTAATGCACTGTTTATATAGACTCTGAAGACTGTTTGCTGTAATGCACTATTTATATAGACTCTGTAGACAGTTTGCTGTAATACACTTTTTATATAGACTCTGTCGACTGTTTGCTGTAATGCACAGTTTATATAGACTCTGTAGACAGTTTGCTGTAATACATTGTTTATATAGACTCTGCAGACAGTTTGCTGCAATGCACTGTTTATATAGACTCTGCAGACAGTTTGCTGTAATGCACTGTTTATATAGACTCTGTAGACTGATTGCTGTAATGCACTCTTTATATAGACTCTGTAGACAGTTTGCTGTAATGCACAGTTTATATAGACTCTGTAGACAGTTTGCTGTAATGCACTGTATATATAGACTCTGTAGACAGTTTGCTGTAATACACTTTTTATATACACTCTGTCGACTGTTTGCTGTAATGCAGAGTTTATATAGACTCTGTAGACAGTTTGCTGTAATGCACTGTTTATATAGATTCTGCAGACAGTTTGTTGCAATGCACTGTTTATATAGACTCTGTGGACAGTTTTCTGTAATGTACTGTCTATATAGACTCTGTACACAGTTTGCTGTAATGCACTGTTTATATATATACTCTGTAGACAGTTTGCTGTAATGCACAGTTTATATAGACTCTTTAAACAGTTTGCTGTAATACACTGTTTATATACACTCTGTAGACTGTTTGCTGCAATGCACTGTTGATATAGACTCTGCAGACTGTTTGCTGTAAGTCACTGTTCATATAGACTCTGGAGACAGTTTGCTATAATGCACTGTTTATATCGACTCGATAGACAGTTTGCTGTAATGCAGAGTTTATATAGACTCTGTAGACAGTTTGCTGTAATGCACTGTTTATATAGTCTCTGAAGACTGTTTGCTGTAATGCACTATTTATATAGACTCTGTAGACAGTTTGCTGTAATGCACTGTTTATATAGATTCTGTAGACAGTTTGCTGCAATGCACTGTTTATATAGACTCTGTGGACAGTTTTTTGTAATGAACTTATTATATAGACTCTGTAGACAGTTTGCTGTAATGCACTGTTTCTATAGATTCTGTGGACTGTTTGCTGTAATGCACTGTTTATATAGACTCTGTAGACAGTTTGCTGTAAAGTACTGTTGATATAGACTCTGTAGACAGTTTGCTGTAAAGCACTGTTTATATAGACTCTGTGGACAGTTTGCTGTAATGTACTGTTTATATAGACTCTGTACACAGTTTGCTGTAATGCACTCTTTATATAGACTCTGTAGACAGTTTGCTGTAATACATTGTTTATATAGACTCTGCAGACAGTTTGCTGCAATGCGCTCTTTATATAGCCTCTGCAGACAGTTTGCTGTAATGCGCTGTTTATATAGACTCTGTAGATCGACTGATTGATAGAGCGCTGTTTATATAGACTTTGTAGACTGATTGCTGTAATGCGCTGTTTATATAGACTCTGGAGACTGATTGCTGCAATGCACTGTTTATATAGACTCTGTAGACAGATTGCTGTAATGCGTTGTTTATATAGACTCTGTTGACTGATTGCTATAGAACGCTGTTCATATAGACTCTGTAGACTGATTGCAGTAATGCGCTGTTTATATAGACTCTGTCGACTGTTTGCTATAGAGCGCTGTTTATATAGACTCTGTAGACAGTTTGCTGTAATGCACTGTTTATATAGATTCTGCAGACAGTTTGCTGCAATGCACTGTTTATATAGACTCTGTGGACAGTTTTCTGTAATGTACTGTCTATATAGACTCTGTACACAGTTTGCTGTAATGCACTGTTTATATATATACTCTGTAGACAGTTTGCTGTAATGCACAGTTTATATAGACTCTTTAAACAGTTTGCTGTAATACACTGTTTATATACACTCTGTAGACTGTTTGCTGTAATGCACTGTTGATATAGACTCTGCAGACTGTTTGCTGTAAGTCAATGTTCATATAGACTCTGGAGACAGTTTGCTGTAATGCACTCTTTATATAGACTCTATAGACAGTTTTCTGCAATACATTGTTTATATAGACTCTGTAGACTGTTTGCTGTAATGCACTGTTTATATAGACTCTGTAGACTGATTGCTATAGAGCGCTGTTTATATAGAGTCTGTCGACTGTTTGCTGTAATGCACTGTTTATATAGACACTGTAGACTGTTTGCTGTAATGCACTGTTTATATAGACTCTGTGGACTGTTTGCTGTAACGCACAGTTTATATAGACACTGTAAACAGTTTGCTGTAATACGCTGTTTATATAGAGTCTGTCGACTGTTTGCTGTAATGCACTCTTTATATAGACCCTGCAGACTGTCTGCTGTAATGCAATGTTTATATAGACTCTGTCGACTGTTTGCTGAAATGCACTGTTTATATAGACTCTGTAGACTTTTTGCTGTAATGCATTGTTTATATAGACTCTGTAGACTGTTTGCTGTAATACACTGTTTGTAGAGACTCTGTAGACAATTTGCTGTAATGCAAAGTTTATATAGACTCTGTCAACAGTTTGCTGTAAAGCACTGTTTATATAGGCTCTGTAGACAGTTTGCTGTAATGCACTGTTTATATAGTCTCGTTAGACAGTTTGCTGTAATGCACTGTTTATATAGACTCTGTTGACTGATTGCTATAGAGCGCTGTTTATATAGACTCTGTAGACTGATTGCTGTAATGCACTGTTTATATAGACTCTGTAGACTGATTGCTGTAATGCACTGTTTATATAGACTCTGTGGACAGTTTGCTGTAATGCACTGTTTATATAGTCTCGTTAGACAGTTTGCTGTAATGCACTGTTTATATAGACTCTGTTGACTGATTGCTATAGAGCGCTGTTTATATAGACTCTGTAGAGTGATTGCTGTAATGCACTGTTTATATAGACTCTGTAGACTGATTGCTGTAATGCACTGTTTATATAGACTCTGTGGACAGTTTGCTGTAATGCACTGTTTATATAGTCTCGTTAGACAGTTTGCTGTAATGCACTGTTTATATAGACTCTGTAGACAGTTTGCTGTAATGCACTGTTTATATAGACTCTGTGGACAGTTTGCTGTAATGCACTGTTTATATAGACTCTGTAGACTGATTGCTGTAATGCACTATTTTTATAGACTCTGTAGACTGATTGCTGTAATGCACTGTTTATATAGACTCTGTAGACTGATTGCTGTAATGCACTATTTTTATAGACTCTGTAGACAGTTTGCTGTAATGCACTGTTTATATAGACTCTGTGGACTGTTTGCTGTAACGCACAGTTTATATAGACACTGTAAACAGTTTGCTGTAATACGCTGTTTATATAGAGTCTGTCGACTGTTTGCTGTAATGCACTCTTTATATAGAGCCTGCAGACTGTCTGCTGTAATGCAATGTTTATATAGACTCTGTCGACTGTTTGCTGAAATGCACTGTTTATATAGACTCTGTAGACTTTTTGCTGTAATGCATTGTTTATATAGACTCTGTCGACTGTTTGCTGTAATACACTGTTTGTAGAGACTCTGTAGACAATTTGCTGTAATGCAAAGTTTATATAGACTCTGTCAACAGTTTGCTGTAAAGCACTGTTTATATAGGCTCTGTAGACAGTTTGCTGTAATGCACTGTTTATATAGTCTCGTTAGACAGTTTGCTGTAATGCACTGTTTATATAGACTCTGTTGACTGATTGCTATAGAGCGCTGTTTATATAGACTCTGTAGACTGATTGCTGTAATGCACTGTTTATATAGACTCTGTAGACTGATTGCTGTAATGCACTGTTTATATAGACTCTGTGGACAGTTTGCTGTAATGCACTGTTTATATAGTCTCGTTAGACAGTTTGCTGTAATGCACTGTTTATATAGACTCTGTTGACTGATTGCTATAGAGCGCTGTTTATATAGACTCTGTAGACTGATTGCTGTAATGCACTGTTTATATAGACTCTGTAGACTGATTGCTGTAATGCACTGTTTATATAGACTCTGTGGACAGTTTGCTGTAATGCACTGTTTATATAGTCTCGTTAGACAGTTTGCTGTAATGCACTGTTTATATAGACTCTGTAGACAGTTTGCTGTAATGCACTGTTTATATAGACTCTGTGGACAGTTTGCTGTAATGCACTGTTTATATAGACTCTGTAGACTGATTGCTGTAATGCACTATTTTTATAGACTCTGTAGACTGATTGCTGTAATGCACTGTTTATATAGACTCTGTAGACTGATTGCTGTAATGCACTATTTTTATAGACTCTGTAGACAGTTTGCTGTAATGCACTGTTTATATAGACTCTGTGGACTGATTGCTGTAATGCGCAGTTTATATAGACTCGGTAAAAAGTTTGCTGTAATGCGCTGTTTATATAGATTCTGTCGACTGTTTGCTGTAATGCACTGTCTATATAGCCTCTGAAGACTGGTTGCTGTAATGCATTGTTTATATAGACTCTGTAGACAGTTTGCTGTAATACACTGTTTATAGAGACTCTGTAGACAGTTTGCTGTAATGCAAAGTTTATATAGACTCAGTCAACAGTTTCCTGTAATACACTGTTTATATGGACTCTGTCGACTGTTTGCTGTAATGCACTGTTTATATACACTCTCTAGACTGTTTGCTGTAATGCACTGTTGATATAGACTCTGGAGACAGTTTGCTGTAATGCACTGTTGATATAGACTCTGTAGACAGTTTGCTGTAAAGCACTGTTTATATAGTCTCTGTAGGCAGTTTGCTGTAATGCACTGTTTATATAGACTCTGTGCACTGTTTGCTGTAATGCACTGTTTATGTAGACTCTGTAGACTGATTGCTGTAATGCACTCGTTATATAGACTCTGTAGACAGTTTGCTGTAATGCACTGTTTATATAGACTCTGAAGACTGTTTGCTGTAATGCACTATTTATATAGACTCTGTCGACAGTTTGCTGTAATACACTTTTTATATGGACTCTGTCGACTGTTTGCTGTAATGCACAGTTTATATAAACTCTGTAGACAGTTAGCTGTAATGCACTGTTTATATAGATTCTGTAGACAGTTTGCTGCAATGCACTGTTTATATAGACTCTGTGGACAGTTTTCTGTAATGTACTGTTTATTTAGACTCTGTACACAGTTTGCTGTAATGCAGTGTTTATATATATACTCTGTAGACAGTTTGCTGTAATGCACTGTTTATATAGTCTCTGTAGACAGTTTGCTGTAATGCACTGTTTATATAGACTCTGGAGACAGTTTGCTGTAATGCACTCTTTATATAGACTCTGTAGACAGTTTGCTGTAATACATTGTTTATATAGACTCTGCAGACAGTTTGCTGCAATGCACTCTTTATATAGCCTCTGCAGACAGTTTGCTGTAATACATTGTTTATATAGACTCTGCAGACAGTTTGCTGCAATGCACTCTTTATATAGCGTCTGCAGACAGTTTGCTGTAATGCGCTGTTTATATAGACTCTGCAGATAGACTGATTGATAGAGCGCTGTTTATATAGACTTTGTAGACTGATTGCTGTAATGCGCTGTTTATATAGACTCTGTAGACTGATTGCTGCAATTGCTGTTTATATAGACTCTGTAGATAGACTGATTGATAGAGCGCTGTTTATATAGACTTTGTAGACAGTTTGCTGTAATGCACTGTTTATATAGACTCTGTGGACTGATTGCTGTAATGCGCTGTTTAGAAAGACTCGGTAAAAAGTTTGCTGTAATGCGCTGTTTATATAGATTCTGTCGACAGTTTGCAGTAATGCACTGTCTATATAGACTCTGTAGACAGTTTGCTGTAATGCACTATTTGTATAGACTCTGTAGACAGTTTGCTGTAATACACTTTTTATATAGACTCTGTCGACTGTTTGCTGTAATGCACAGTTGAAATAGACTCTGTAGACAGTTTGCTGTAATGCACTGTTTCTATGGACTCTGTCGACTGTTTGCTGTACTGCGCTGTTTATATACACTCTCTAGACTGTTTGCTGTAATCCACTGTTTATATAGACTCTGGAGACAGTTTGCTGTAATGCACTGTTTATATAGACTCTGTAGACAGTTTGCTGTAATGCACTGTTTATATAGACTCTGTAGACTGATTGCTGTAATGCACTGTTTATATAGACTCTGTCGACAGTTTGCTGTAATGCACTGTTTATATAGACTGTAGACTGATTGCTGTAATGCACTGTTTATATAGACTCTGTAGACTGATTGCTGTAATGCACTGTTTATATAGACTCTGTGGACAGTTTGCTGTAATGCACTGTTTATATAGTCTCGTTAGACAGTTTGCTGTAATGCACTGTTTATATAGACTCTGTTGACTGATTGCTATAGAGCGCTGTTTATATAGACTCTGTAGACTGATTGCTGTAATGCACTGTTTATATAGACTCTGTAGACTGATTGCTGTAATGCACTGTTTATATAGACTCTGTGGACAGTTTGCTGTAATGCACTGTTTATATAGACTCTGTAGACTGATTGCTGTAATGCACTATTTTTATAGACTCTGTAGACTGATTGCTGTAATGCACTGTTTATATAGACTCTGTAGACTGATTGCTGTAATGCACTATTTTTATAGACTCTGTAGACAGTTTGCTGTAATGCACTGTTTATATAGACTCTGTGGACTGATTGCTGTAATGCGCAGTTTATATAGACTCGGTAAAAAGTTTGCTGTAATGCGCTGTTTATATAGATTCTGTCGACTGTTTGCTGTAATGCACTGTCTATATAGCCTCTGAAGACTGGTTGCTGTAATGCATTGTTTATATAGACTCTGTAGACAGTTTGCTGTAATACACTGTTTATAGAGACTCTGTAGACAGTTTGCTGTAATGCAAAGTTTATATAGACTCAGTCAACAGTTTCCTGTAATACACTGTTTATATGGACTCTGTCGACTGTTTGCTGTAATGCACTGTTTATATACACTCTCTAGACTGTTTGCTGTAATGCACTGTTGATATAGACTCTGGAGACAGTTTGCTGTAATGCACTGTTGATATAGACTCTGTAGACAGTTTGCTGTAAAGCACTGTTTATATAGTCTCTGTAGGCAGTTTGCTGTAATGCACTGTTTATATAGACTCTGTGCACTGTTTGCTGTAATGCACTGTTTATGTAGACTCTGTAGACTGATTGCTGTAATGCACTCGTTATATAGACTCTGTAGACAGTTTGCTGTAATGCACTGTTTATATAGACTCTGAAGACTGTTTGCTGTAATGCACTATTTATATAGACTCTGTCGACAGTTTGCTGTAATACACTTTTTATATGGACTCTGTCGACTGTTTGCTGTAATGCACAGTTTATATAAACTCTGTAGACAGTTAGCTGTAATGCACTGTTTATATAGATTCTGTAGACAGTTTGCTGCAATGCACTGTTTATATAGACTCTGTGGACAGTTTTCTGTAATGTACTGTTTATTTAGACTCTGTACACAGTTTGCTGTAATGCAGTTTTTATATATATACTCTGTAGACAGTTTGCTGTAATGCACTGTTTATATAGTCTCTGTAGACAGTTTGCTGTAATGCACTGTTTATATAGACTCTGGAGACAGTTTGCTGTAATGCACTCTTTATATAGACTCTGGAGACAGTTTGCTGTAATACATTGTTTATATAGACTCTGCAGACAGTTTGCTGCAATGCACTCTTTATATAGCGTCTGCAGACAGTTTGCTGTAATGCACTGTTTATATAGACTCTGCAGATAGACTGATTGATAGAGCGCTGTTTATATAGACTTTGCAGACTGATTGCTGTAATGCGCTGTTTATATAGGCTCTGTAGACTGATTGCTGCAATTGCTGTTTATATAGACTCTGTAGATAGACTGATTGATAGAGCGCTGTTTATATAGACTTTGTAGACAGTTTGCTGTAATGCACTGTTTATATAGACTCTGTGGACTGATTGCTGTAATGCGCTGTTTAGAAAGACTCGGTAAAAAGTTTGCTGTAATGCGCTGTTTATATAGATTCTGTCGACAGTTTGCAGTAATGCACTGTCTACATAGACTCTGTAGACAGTTTGCTGTAATGCACTATTTGTATAGACTCTGTAGACAGTTTGCTGTAATACACTTTTTATATAGACTCTGTCGACTGTTTGCTGTAATGCACAGTTTATATAGACTCTGTAGACAGTTTGCTGTAATGCACTGTTTCTATGGACTCTGTCGACTGTTTGCTGTACTGCGCTGTTTATATACACTCTCTAGACTGTTTGCTGTAATGCACTGTTTATATAGACTCTGGAGACAGTTTGCTGTAATGCACTGTTTATATAGACTCTGTAGACAGTTTGCTGTAATGCACTGTTGATATAGACTCTGTAGACAGTTTGCTGTAATGCACTGTTTATATAGACTCTGTAGACTGATTGCTGTAATGCACTGTTTATATAGACTCTGTCGACAGTTTGCTGTAATGCACTGTTTATATAGACTGTAGACTGATTGCTGTAATGCACTGTTTATATAGACTCTGTAGACTGATTGCTGTAATGCACTGTTTATATAGACTATGTGGACAGTTTGCTGTAATGCACTGTTTATATAGTCTCGTTAGACAGTTTGCTGTAATGCACTGTTTATATAGACTCTGTTGACTGATTGCTATAGAGCGCTGTTTATATAGACTCTGTAGACTGATTGCTGTAATGCACTGTTTATATAGACTCTGTAGACTGATTGCTGTATTGCACTGTTTATATAGACTCTGTGGACAGTTTGCTGTAATGCACAGTTTATATAAACTCTGTAGACAGTTAGCTGTAATGCACTGTTTATATAGATTCTGTAGACAGTTTGCTGTAATGCACTGTTTATATAGACTCTGTCGACAGTTTGCTGTAATACACTGTTTGTAGAGACTCTGTAGACAATTTGCTGTAATGCAAAGTTTATATAGACTCTGTCAACAGTTTGCTGTAAAGCACTGTTTATATAGGCTCTGTAGACAGTTTGCTGTAATGCACTTTTTATATAGTCTCGTTAGACAGTTTGCTGTAATGCACTGTTTATATAGACTCTGTTGACTGATTGCTATAGAGCGCTGTTTATATAGACTCTGTAGACTGATTGCTGTAATGCACTGTTTATATAGACTCTGTAGACTGATTGCTGTAATGCACTGTTTATATAGACTCTGTGGACAGTTTGCTGTAATGCACTGTTTATATAGTCTCGTTAGACAGTTTGCTGTAATGCACTGTTTATATAGACTCTGTTGACTGATTGCTATAGAGCGCTGTTTATATAGACTCTGTAGACTGATTGCTGTAATGCACTGTTTATATAGACTCTGTAGACTGATTGCTGTAATGCACTGTTTATATAGACTCTGTGGACAGTTTGCTGTAATGCACTGTTTATATAGTCTCGTTAGACAGTTTGCTGTAATGCACTGTTTATATAGACTCTGTAGACAGTTTGCTGTAATGCACTGTTTATATAGACTCTGTGGACAGTTTGCTGTAATGCACTGTTTATATAGACTCTGTAGACTGATTGCTGTAATGCACTATTTTTATAGACTCTGTAGACTGATTGCTGTAATGCACTGTTTATATAGACTCTGTAGACTGATTGCTGTAATGCACTATTTTTATAGACTCTGTAGACAGTTTGCTGTAATGCACTGTTTATATAGACTCTGTGGACTGTTTGCTGTAACGCACAGTTTATATAGACACTGTAAACAGTTTGCTGTAATACGCTGTTTATATAGAGTCTGTCGACTGTTTGCTGTAATGCACTCTTTATATAGACCCTGCAGACTGTCTGCTGTAATGCAATGTTTATATAGACTCTGTCGACTGTTTGCTGAAATGCACTGTTTATATAGACTCTGTAGACTTTTTGCTGTAATGCATTGTTTATATAGACTCTGTAGACTGTTTGCTGTAATACACTGTTTGTAGAGACTCTGTAGACAATTTGCTGTAATGCAAAGTTTATATAGACTCTGTCAATAGTTTGCTGTAAAGCACTGTTTATATAGGCTCTGTAGACAGTTTGCTGTAATGCACTGTTTATATAGTCTCGTTAGACAGTTTGCTGTAATGCACTGTTTATATAGACTCTGTTGACTGATTGCTATAGAGCGCTGTTTATATAGACTCTGTAGACTGATTGCTGTAATGCACTGTTTATATAGACTCTGTAGACTGATTGCTGTAATGCACTGTTTATATAGACTCTGTGGACAGTTTGCTGTAATGCACTGTTTATATAGTCTCGTTAGACAGTTTGCTGTAATGCACTGTTTATATAGACTCTGTTGACTGATTGCTATAGAGCGCTGTTTATATAGACTCTGTAGACTGATTGCTGTAATGCACTGTTTATATAGACTCTGTAGACTGATTGCTGTAATGCACTGTTTATATAGACTCTGTGGACAGTTTGCTGTAATGCACTGTTTATATAGTCTCGTTAGACAGTTTGCTGTAATGCACTGTTTATATAGACTCTGTAGACAGTTTGCTGTAATGCACTGTTTATATAGACTCTGTGGACAGTTTGCTGTAATGCACTGTTTATATAGACTCTGTAGACTGATTGCTGTAATGCACTATTTTTATAGACTCTGTAGACTGATTGCTGTAATGCACTGTTTATATAGACTCTGTAGACTGATTGCTGTAATGCACTATTTTTATAGACTCTGTAGACAGTTTGCTGTAATGCACTGTTTATATAGACTCTGTGGACTGATTGCTGTAATGCGCAGTTTATATAGACTCGGTAAAAAGTTTGCTGTAATGCGCTGTTTATATAGATTCTGTCGACTGTTTGCTGTAATGCACTGTCTATATAGCCTCTGAAGACTGGTTGCTGTAATGCATTGTTTATATAGACTCTGTAGACAGTTTGCTGTAATACACTGTTTATAGAGACTCTGTAGACAGTTTGCTGTAATGCAAAGTTTATATAGACTCAGTCAACAGTTTCCTGTAATACACTGTTTATATGGACTCTGTCGACTGTTTGCTGTAATGCACTGTTTATATACACTCTCTAGACTGTTTGCTGTAATGCACTGTTGATATAGACTCTGGAGACAGTTTGCTGTAATGCACTGTTGATATAGACTCTGTAGACAGTTTGCTGTAAAGCACTGTTTATATAGTCTCTGTAGGCAGTTTGCTGTAATGCACTGTTTATATAGACTCTGTGCACTGTTTGCTGTAATGCACTGTTTATGTAGACTCTGTAGACTGATTGCTGTAATGCACTCGTTATATAGACTCTGTAGACAGTTTGCTGTAATGCACTGTTTATATAGACTCTGAAGACTGTTTGCTGTAATGCACTATTTATATAGACTCTGTCGACAGTTTGCTGTAATACACTTTTTATATGGACTCTGTCGACTGTTTGCTGTAATGCACAGTTTATATAAACTCTGTAGACAGTTAGCTGTAATGCACTGTTTATATAGATTCTGTAGACAGTTTGCTGCAATGCACTGTTTATATAGACTCTGTGGACAGTTTTCTGTAATGTACTGTTTATTTAGACTCTGTACACAGTTTGCTGTAATGCAGTGTTTATATATATACTCTGTAGACAGTTTGCTGTAATGCACTGTTTATATAGTCTCTGTAGACAGTTTGCTGTAATGCACTGTTTATATAGACTCTGGAGACAGTTTGCTGTAATGCACTCTTTATATAGACTCTGTAGACAGTTTGCTGTAATACATTGTTTATATAGACTCTGCAGACAGTTTGCTGCAATGCACTCTTTATATAGCCTCTGCAGACAGTTTGCTGTAATACATTGTTTATATAGACTCTGCAGACAGTTTGCTGCAATGCACTCTTTATATAGCGTCTGCAGACAGTTTGCTGTAATGCGCTGTTTATATAGACTCTGCAGATAGACTGATTGATAGAGCGCTGTTTATATAGACTTTGTAGACTGATTGCTGTAATGCGCTGTTTATATAGACTCTGTAGACTGATTGCTGCAATTGCTGTTTATATAGACTCTGTAGATAGACTGATTGATAGAGCGCTGTTTATATAGACTTTGTAGACAGTTTGCTGTAATGCACTGTTTATATAGACTCTGTGGACTGATTGCTGTAATGCGCTGTTTAGAAAGACTCGGTAAAAAGTTTGCTGTAATGCGCTGTTTATATAGATTCTGTCGACAGTTTGCAGTAATGCACTGTCTATATAGACTCTGTAGACAGTTTGCTGTAATGCACTATTTGTATAGACTCTGTAGACAGTTTGCTGTAATACACTTTTTATATAGACTCTGTCGACTGTTTGCTGTAATGCACAGTTGAAATAGACTCTGTAGACAGTTTGCTGTAATGCACTGTTTCTATGGACTCTGTCGACTGTTTGCTGTACTGCGCTGTTTATATACACTCTCTAGACTGTTTGCTGTAATCCACTGTTTATATAGACTCTGGAGACAGTTTGCTGTAATGCACTGTTTATATAGACTCTGTAGACAGTTTGCTGTAATGCACTGTTTATATAGACTCTGTAGACTGATTGCTGTAATGCACTGTTTATATAGACTCTGTCGACAGTTTGCTGTAATGCACTGTTTATATAGACTGTAGACTGATTGCTGTAATGCACTGTTTATATAGACTCTGTAGACTGATTGCTGTAATGCACTGTTTATATAGACTCTGTGGACAGTTTGCTGTAATGCACTGTTTATATAGTCTCGTTAGACAGTTTGCTGTAATGCACTGTTTATATAGACTCTGTTGACTGATTGCTATAGAGCGCTGTTTATATAGACTCTGTAGACTGATTGCTGTAATGCACTGTTTATATAGACTCTGTAGACTGATTGCTGTAATGCACTGTTTATATAGACTCTGTGGACAGTTTGCTGTAATGCACTGTTTATATAGACTCTGTAGACTGATTGCTGTAATGCACTATTTTTATAGACTCTGTAGACTGATTGCTGTAATGCACTGTTTATATAGACTCTGTAGACTGATTGCTGTAATGCACTATTTTTATAGACTCTGTAGACAGTTTGCTGTAATGCACTGTTTATATAGACTCTGTGGACTGATTGCTGTAATGCGCAGTTTATATAGACTCGGTAAAAAGTTTGCTGTAATGCGCTGTTTATATAGATTCTGTCGACTGTTTGCTGTAATGCACTGTCTATATAGCCTCTGAAGACTGGTTGCTGTAATGCATTGTTTATATAGACTCTGTAGACAGTTTGCTGTAATACACTGTTTATAGAGACTCTGTAGACAGTTTGCTGTAATGCAAAGTTTATATAGACTCAGTCAACAGTTTCCTGTAATACACTGTTTATATGGACTCTGTCGACTGTTTGCTGTAATGCACTGTTTATATACACTCTCTAGACTGTTTGCTGTAATGCACTGTTGATATAGACTCTGGAGACAGTTTGCTGTAATGCACTGTTGATATAGACTCTGTAGACAGTTTGCTGTAAAGCACTGTTTATATAGTCTCTGTAGGCAGTTTGCTGTAATGCACTGTTTATATAGACTCTGTGCACTGTTTGCTGTAATGCACTGTTTATGTAGACTCTGTAGACTGATTGCTGTAATGCACTCGTTATATAGACTCTGTAGACAGTTTGCTGTAATGCACTGTTTATATAGACTCTGAAGACTGTTTGCTGTAATGCACTATTTATATAGACTCTGTCGACAGTTTGCTGTAATACACTTTTTATATGGACTCTGTCGACTGTTTGCTGTAATGCACAGTTTATATAAACTCTGTAGACAGTTAGCTGTAATGCACTGTTTATATAGATTCTGTAGACAGTTTGCTGCAATGCACTGTTTATATAGACTCTGTGGACAGTTTTCTGTAATGTACTGTTTATTTAGACTCTGTACACAGTTTGCTGTAATGCAGTTTTTATATATATACTCTGTAGACAGTTTGCTGTAATGCACTGTTTATATAGTCTCTGTAGACAGTTTGCTGTAATGCACTGTTTATATAGACTCTGGAGACAGTTTGCTGTAATGCACTCTTTATATAGACTCTGGAGACAGTTTGCTGTAATACATTGTTTATATAGACTCTGCAGACAGTTTGCTGCAATGCACTCTTTATATAGCCTCTGCAGACAGTTTGCTGTAATACATTGTTTATATAGACTCTGCAGACAGTTTGCTGCAATGCACTCTTTATATAGCGTCTGCAGACAGTTTGCTGTAATGCACTGTTTATATAGACTCTGCAGATAGACTGATTGATAGAGCGCTGTTTATATAGACTTTGCAGACTGATTGCTGTAATGCGCTGTTTATATAGGCTCTGTAGACTGATTGCTGCAATTGCTGTTTATATAGACTCTGTAGATAGACTGATTGATAGAGCGCTGTTTATATAGACTTTGTAGACAGTTTGCTGTAATGCACTGTTTATATAGACTCTGTGGACTGATTGCTGTAATGCGCTGTTTAGAAAGACTCGGTAAAAAGTTTGCTGTAATGCGCTGTTTATATAGATTCTGTCGACAGTTTGCAGTAATGCACTGTCTACATAGACTCTGTAGACAGTTTGCTGTAATGCACTATTTGTATAGACTCTGTAGACAGTTTGCTGTAATACACTTTTTATATAGACTCTGTCGACTGTTTGCTGTAATGCACAGTTTATATAGACTCTGTAGACAGTTTGCTGTAATGCACTGTTTCTATGGACTCTGTCGACTGTTTGCTGTACTGCGCTGTTTATATACACTCTCTAGACTGTTTGCTGTAATGCACTGTTTATATAGACTCTGGAGACAGTTTGCTGTAATGCACTGTTTATATAGACTCTGTAGACAGTTTGCTGTAATGCACTGTTGATATAGACTCTGTAGACAGTTTGCTGTAATGCACTGTTTATATAGACTCTGTAGACTGATTGCTGTAATGCACTGTTTATATAGACTCTGTCGACAGTTTGCTGTAATGCACTGTTTATATAGACTGTAGACTGATTGCTGTAATGCACTGTTTATATAGACTCTGTAGACTGATTGCTGTAATGCACTGTTTATATAGACTATGTGGACAGTTTGCTGTAATGCACTGTTTATATAGTCTCGTTAGACAGTTTGCTGTAATGCACTGTTTATATAGACTCTGTTGACTGATTGCTATAGAGCGCTGTTTATATAGACTCTGTAGACTGATTGCTGTAATGCACTGTTTATATAGACTCTGTAGACTGATTGCTGTATTGCACTGTTTATATAGACTCTGTGGACAGTTTGCTGTAATGCACAGTTTATATAAACTCTGTAGACAGTTAGCTGTAATGCACTGTTTATATAGATTCTGTAGACAGTTTGCTGTAATGCACTGTTTATATAGACTCTGTCGACAGTTTGCTGTAATACACTTTTTATATGGACTCTGTCGACTGTTTGCTGTAATGCACAGTTTATATAAACTCTGTAGACAGTTAGCTGTAATGCACTGTTTATATATATTCTGTAGACAGTTTGCTGTAATGCGCAGTTTATATAGACTCGGTAAAAAGTTTGCTGTAATACACTTTTTATATGGACTCTGTAGACTGATTGCTGTAATGCACTATTTTTATAGACTCTGTAGACAGTTTGCTGTAATGCACTGTTTATATAGACTCTGTGGACTGATTGCTGTAATGCGCAGTTTATATAGACTCGGTAAAAAGTTTGCTGTAATGCGCTGTTTATATAGATTCTGTCGACTGTTTGCTGTAATGCACTGTCTATATAGCCTCTGAAGACTGGTTGCTGTAATGCATTGTTTATATAGACTCTGTAGACAGTTTGCTGTAATACACTGTTTATAGAGACTCTGTAGACAGTTTGCTGTAATGCAAAGTTTATATAGACTCAGTCAACAGTTTCCTGTAATACACTGTTTATATGGACTCTGTCGACTGTTTGCTGTAATGCACTGTTTATATACACTCTCTAGACTGTTTGCTGTAATGCACTGTTGATATAGACTCTGGAGACAGTTTGCTGTAATGCACTGTTGATATAGACTCTGTAGACAGTTTGCTGTAAAGCACTGTTTATATAGTCTCTGTAGGCAGTTTGCTGTAATGCACTGTTTATATAGACTCTGTGCACTGTTTGCTGTAATGCACTGTTTATGTAGACTCTGTAGACTGATTGCTGTAATGCACTCGTTATATAGACTCTGTAGACAGTTTGCTGTAATGCACTGTTTATATAGACTCTGAAGACTGTTTGCTGTAATGCACTATTTATATAGACTCTGTCGACAGTTTGCTGTAATACACTTTTTATATGGACTCTGTCGACTGTTTGCTGTAATGCACAGTTTATATAAACTCTGTAGACAGTTAGCTGTAATGCACTGTTTATATAGATTCTGTAGACAGTTTGCTGCAATGCACTGTTTATATAGACTCTGTGGACAGTTTTCTGTAATGTACTGTTTATTTAGACTCTGTACACAGTTTGCTGTAATGCAGTTTTTATATATATACTCTGTAGACAGTTTGCTGTAATGCACTGTTTATATAGTCTCTGTAGACAGTTTGCTGTAATGCACTGTTTATATAGACTCTGGAGACAGTTTGCTGTAATGCACTCTTTATATATACTCTGTAGACAGTTTGCTGTAATACATTGTTTATATAGACTCTGCAGACAGTTTGCTGCAATGCACTCTTTATATAGCCTCTGCAGACAGTTTGCTGTAATACATTGTTTATATAGACTCTGCAGACAGTTTGCTGCAATGCACTCTTTATATAGCGTCTGCAGACAGTTTGCTGTAATGCGCTGTTTATATAGACTCTGCAGATAGACTGATTGATAGAGCGCTGTTTATATAGACTTTGTAGACTGATTGCTGTAATGCGCTGTTTATATAGACTCTGTAGACTGATTGCTGCAATTGCTGTTTATATAGACTCTGTAGATAGACTGATTGATAGAGCGCTGTTTATATAGACTTTGTAGACAGTTTGCTGTAATGCACTGTTTATATAGACTCTGTGGACTGATTGCTGTAATGCGCTGTTTAGAAAGACTCGGTAAAAAGTTTGCTGTAATGCGCTGTTTATATAGATTCTGTCGACAGTTTGCAGTAATGCACTGTCTATATAGACTCTGTAGACAGTTTGCTGTAATGCACTATTTGTATAGACTCTGTAGACAGTTTGCTGTAATACACTTTTTATATAGACTCTGTCGACTGTTTGCTGTAATGCACAGTTGAAATAGACTCTGTAGACAGTTTGCTGTAATGCACTGTTTCTATGGACTCTGTCGACTGTTTGCTGTACTGCGCTGTTTATATACACTCTCTAGACTGTTTGCTGTAATCCACTGTTTATATAGACTCTGGAGACAGTTTGCTGTAATGCACTGTTTATATAGACTCTGTAGACAGTTTGCTGTAATGCACTGTTTATATAGACTCTGTAGACTGATTGCTGTAATGCACTGTTTATATAGACTCTGTCGACAGTTTGCTGTAATGCACTGTTTATATAGACTGTAGACTGATTGCTGTAATGCACTGTTTATATAGACTCTGTAGACTGATTGCTGTAATGCACTGTTTATATAGACTCTGTGGACAGTTTGCTGTAATGCACTGTTTATATAGTCTCGTTAGACAGTTTGCTGTAATGCACTGTTTATATAGACTCTGTTGACTGATTGCTATAGAGCGCTGTTTATATAGACTCTGTAGACTGATTGCTGTAATGCACTGTTTATATAGACTCTGTAGACTGATTGCTGTAATGCACTGTTTATATAGACTCTGTGGACAGTTTGCTGTAATGCACTGTTTATATAGACTCTGTAGACTGATTGCTGTAATGCACTATTTTTATAGACTCTGTAGACTGATTGCTGTAATGCACTGTTTATATAGACTCTGTAGACTGATTGCTGTAATGCACTATTTTTATAGACTCTGTAGACAGTTTGCTGTAATGCACTGTTTATATAGACTCTGTGGACTGATTGCTGTAATGCGCAGTTTATATAGACTCGGTAAAAAGTTTGCTGTAATGCGCTGTTTATATAGATTCTGTCGACTGTTTGCTGTAATGCACTGTCTATATAGCCTCTGAAGACTGGTTGCTGTAATGCATTGTTTATATAGACTCTGTAGACAGTTTGCTGTAATACACTGTTTATAGAGACTCTGTAGACAGTTTGCTGTAATGCAAAGTTTATATAGACTCAGTCAACAGTTTCCTGTAATACACTGTTTATATGGACTCTGTCGACTGTTTGCTGTAATGCACTGTTTATATACACTCTCTAGACTGTTTGCTGTAATGCACTGTTGATATAGACTCTGGAGACAGTTTGCTGTAATGCACTGTTGATATAGACTCTGTAGACAGTTTGCTGTAAAGCACTGTTTATATAGTCTCTGTAGGCAGTTTGCTGTAATGCACTGTTTATATAGACTCTGTGCACTGTTTGCTGTAATGCACTGTTTATGTAGACTCTGTAGACTGATTGCTGTAATGCACTCGTTATATAGACTCTGTAGACAGTTTGCTGTAATGCACTGTTTATATAGACTCTGAAGACTGTTTGCTGTAATGCACTATTTATATAGACTCTGTCGACAGTTTGCTGTAATACACTTTTTATATGGACTCTGTCGACTGTTTGCTGTAATGCACAGTTTATATAAACTCTGTAGACAGTTAGCTGTAATGCACTGTTTATATAGATTCTGTAGACAGTTTGCTGCAATGCACTGTTTATATAGACTCTGTGGACAGTTTTCTGTAATGTACTGTTTATTTAGACTCTGTACACAGTTTGCTGTAATGCAGTTTTTATATATATACTCTGTAGACAGTTTGCTGTAATGCACTGTTTATATAGTCTCTGTAGACAGTTTGCTGTAATGCACTGTTTATATAGACTCTGGAGACAGTTTGCTGTAATGCACTCTTTATATAGACTCTGGAGACAGTTTGCTGTAATACATTGTTTATATAGACTCTGCAGACAGTTTGCTGCAATGCACTCTTTATATAGCCTCTGCAGACAGTTTGCTGTAATACATTGTTTATATAGACTCTGCAGACAGTTTGCTGCAATGCACTCTTTATATAGCGTCTGCAGACAGTTTGCTGTAATGCACTGTTTATATAGACTCTGCAGATAGACTGATTGATAGAGCGCTGTTTATATAGACTTTGCAGACTGATTGCTGTAATGCGCTGTTTATATAGGCTCTGTAGACTGATTGCTGCAATTGCTGTTTATATAGACTCTGTAGATAGACTGATTGATAGAGCGCTGTTTATATAGACTTTGTAGACAGTTTGCTGTAATGCACTGTTTATATAGACTCTGTGGACTGATTGCTGTAATGCGCTGTTTAGAAAGACTCGGTAAAAAGTTTGCTGTAATGCGCTGTTTATATAGATTCTGTCGACAGTTTGCAGTAATGCACTGTCTACATAGACTCTGTAGACAGTTTGCTGTAATGCACTATTTGTATAGACTCTGTAGACAGTTTGCTGTAATACACTTTTTATATAGACTCTGTCGACTGTTTGCTGTAATGCACAGTTTATATAGACTCTGTAGACAGTTTGCTGTAATGCACTGTTTCTATGGACTCTGTCGACTGTTTGCTGTACTGCGCTGTTTATATACACTCTCTAGACTGTTTGCTGTAATGCACTGTTTATATAGACTCTGGAGACAGTTTGCTGTAATGCACTGTTTATATAGACTCTGTAGACAGTTTGCTGTAATGCACTGTTGATATAGACTCTGTAGACAGTTTGCTGTAATGCACTGTTTATATAGACTCTGTAGACTGATTGCTGTAATGCACTGTTTATATAGACTCTGTCGACAGTTTGCTGTAATGCACTGTTTATATAGACTGTAGACTGATTGCTGTAATGCACTGTTTATATAGACTCTGTAGACTGATTGCTGTAATGCACTGTTTATATAGACTATGTGGACAGTTTGCTGTAATGCACTGTTTATATAGTCTCGTTAGACAGTTTGCTGTAATGCACTGTTTATATAGACTCTGTTGACTGATTGCTATAGAGCGCTGTTTATATAGACTCTGTAGACTGATTGCTGTAATGCACTGTTTATATAGACTCTGTAGACTGATTGCTGTATTGCACTGTTTATATAGACTCTGTGGACAGTTTGCTGTAATGCACAGTTTATATAAACTCTGTAGACAGTTAGCTGTAATGCACTGTTTATATAGATTCTGTAGACAGTTTGCTGTAATGCACTGTTTATATAGACTCTGTCGACAGTTTGCTGTAATACACTTTTTATATGGACTCTGTCGACTGTTTGCTGTAATGCACAGTTTATATAAACTCTGTAGACAGTTAGCTGTAATGCACTGTTTATATATATTCTGTAGACAGTTTGCTGTAATGCGCAGTTTATATAGACTCGGTAAAAAGTTTGCTGTAATACACTTTTTATATGGACTCTGTAGACTGATTGCTGTAATGCACTATTTTTATAGACTCTGTAGACAGTTTGCTGTAATGCACTGTTTATATAGACTCTGTGGACTGATTGCTGTAATGCGCAGTTTATATAGACTCGGTAAAAAGTTTGCTGTAATGCGCTGTTTATATAGATTCTGTCGACTGTTTGCTGTAATGCACTGTCTATATAGCCTCTGAAGACTGGTTGCTGTAATGCATTGTTTATATAGACTCTGTAGACAGTTTGCTGTAATACACTGTTTATAGAGACTCTGTAGACAGTTTGCTGTAATGCAAAGTTTATATAGACTCAGTCAACAGTTTCCTGTAATACACTGTTTATATGGACTCTGTCGACTGTTTGCTGTAATGCACTGTTTATATACACTCTCTAGACTGTTTGCTGTAATGCACTGTTGATATAGACTCTGGAGACAGTTTGCTGTAATGCACTGTTGATATAGACTCTGTAGACAGTTTGCTGTAAAGCACTGTTTATATAGTCTCTGTAGGCAGTTTGCTGTAATGCACTGTTTATATAGACTCTGTGCACTGTTTGCTGTAATGCACTGTTTATGTAGACTCTGTAGACTGATTGCTGTAATGCACTCGTTATATAGACTCTGTAGACAGTTTGCTGTAATGCACTGTTTATATAGACTCTGAAGACTGTTTGCTGTAATGCACTATTTATATAGACTCTGTCGACAGTTTGCTGTAATACACTTTTTATATGGACTCTGTCGACTGTTTGCTGTAATGCACAGTTTATATAAACTCTGTAGACAGTTAGCTGTAATGCACTGTTTATATAGATTCTGTAGACAGTTTGCTGCAATGCACTGTTTATATAGACTCTGTGGACAGTTTTCTGTAATGTACTGTTTATTTAGACTCTGTACACAGTTTGCTGTAATGCAGTTTTTATATATATACTCTGTAGACAGTTTGCTGTAATGCACTGTTTATATAGTCTCTGTAGACAGTTTGCTGTAATGCACTGTTTATATAGACTCTGGAGACAGTTTGCTGTAATGCACTCTTTATATAGACTCTGTAGACAGTTTGCTGTAATACATTGTTTATATAGACTCTGCAGACAGTTTGCTGCAATGCACTCTTTATATAGCCTCTGCAGACAGTTTGCTGTAATACATTGTTTATATAGACTCTGCAGACAGTTTGCTGCAATGCACTCTTTATATAGCGTCTGCAGACAGTTTGCTGTAATGCGCTGTTTATATAGACTCTGCAGATAGACTGATTGATAGAGCGCTGTTTATATAGACTTTGTAGACTGATTGCTGTAATGCGCTGTTTATATAGACTCTGTAGACTGATTGCTGCAATTGCTGTTTATATAGACTCTGTAGATAGACTGATTGATAGAGCGCTGTTTATATAGACTTTGTAGACAGTTTGCTGTAATGCACTGTTTATATAGACTCTGTGGACTGATTGCTGTAATGCGCTGTTTAGAAAGACTCGGTAAAAAGTTTGCTGTAATGCGCTGTTTATATAGATTCTGTCGACAGTTTGCAGTAATGCACTGTCTATATAGACTCTGTAGACAGTTTGCTGTAATGCACTATTTGTATAGACTCTGTAGACAGTTTGCTGTAATACACTTTTTATATAGACTCTGTCGACTGTTTGCTGTAATGCACAGTTGAAATAGACTCTGTAGACAGTTTGCTGTAATGCACTGTTTCTATGGACTCTGTCGACTGTTTGCTGTACTGCGCTGTTTATATACACTCTCTAGACTGTTTGCTGTAATCCACTGTTTATATAGACTCTGGAGACAGTTTGCTGTAATGCACTGTTTATATAGACTCTGTAGACAGTTTGCTGTAATGCACTGTTTATATAGACTCTGTAGACTGATTGCTGTAATGCACTGTTTATATAGACTCTGTCGACAGTTTGCTGTAATGCACTGTTTATATAGACTGTAGACTGATTGCTGTAATGCACTGTTTATATAGACTCTGTAGACTGATTGCTGTAATGCACTGTTTATATAGACTATGTGGACAGTTTGCTGTAATGCACTGTTTATATAGTCTCGTTAGACAGTTTGCTGTAATGCACTGTTTATATAGACTCTGTTGACTGATTGCTATAGAGCGCTGTTTATATAGACTCTGTAGACTGATTGCTGTAATGCACTGTTTATATAGACTCTGTAGACTGATTGCTGTATTGCACTGTTTATATAGACTCTGTGGACAGTTTGCTGTAATGCACTGTTTATATAGTCTCGTTAGACAGTTTGCTGTAATGCACTGTTTATATAGACTGTGTAGACAGTTTGCTGTAATGCACTGTTTATATAGACTCTGTGGACAGTTTGCTGTAATGCACTGTTTATATAGACTCTGTAGACTGATTGCTGTAATGCACTATTTTTATAGACTCTGTAGACTGTTTGCTGTAATGCACTGTTTATATAGACTCTGTAGACTGATTGCTGTAATGCACTATTTTTATAGACTCTGTAGACAGTTTGCTGTAATGCACTGTTTATATAGACTCTGTGGACTGATTGCTGTAATGCGCAGTTTATATAGACTCGGTAAAAAGTTTGCTGTAATGCGCTGTTTATATAAATTCTGTCGACTGTTTGCTGTAATGCACTGTCTATATAGCCTCTGAAGACTGGTTGCTGTAATGCATTGTTTATATAGACTCTGTAGACAGTTTGCTGTAATACACTGTTTATAGAGACTCTGTAGACAGTTTGCTGTAATGCAAAGTTTATATAGACTCAGTCAACAGTTTCCTGTAATACACTGTTTATATGGACTCTGTCGACTGTTTGCTGTAATGCACTGTTTATATACACTCTCTAGACTGTTTGCTGTAATGCACTGTTGATATAGACTCTGGAGACAGTTTGCTGTAATGCACTGTTGATATAGACTCTGTAGACAGTTTGCTGTAAAGCACTATTTATATAGTCTCTGTAGGCAGTTTGCTGTAATGCACTGTTTATATAGACTCTGTGCACTGTTTGCTGTAATGCACTGTTTATGTAGACTCTGTAGACTGATTGCTGTAATGCACTCGTTATATAGACTCTGTAGACAGTTTGCTGTAATGCACTGTTTATATAGACTCTGAAGACTGTTTGCTGTAATGCACTATTTATATAGACTCTGTCGACAGTTTGCTGTAATACACTTTTTATATGGACTCTGTCGACTGTTTGCTGTAATGCACAGTTTATATAAACTCTGTAGACAGTTAGCTGTAATGCACTGTTTATATAGATTCTGTAGACAGTTTGCTGCAATGCACTGTTTATATAGACTCTGTGGACAGTTTTCTGTAATGTACTGTTTATTTAGACTCTGTACACAGTTTGCTGTAATGCAGTTTTTATATATATACTCTGTAGACAGTTTGCTGTAATGCACTGTTTATATAGTCTCTGTAGACAGTTTGCTGTAATGCACTGTTTATATAGACTCTGGAGACAGTTTGCTGTAATGCACTCTTTATATAGACTCTGTAGACAGTTTGCTGTAATACATTGTTTATATAGACTCTGCAGACAGTTTGCTGCAATGCACTCTTTATATAGCCTCTGCAGACAGTTTGCTGTAATACATTGTTTATATAGACTCTGCAGACAGTTTGCTGCAATGCACTCTTTATATAGCGTCTGCAGACAGTTTGCTGTAATGCGCTGTTTATATAGACTCTGCAGATAGACTGATTGATAGAGCGCTGTTTATATAGACTTTGTAGACTGATTGCTGTAATGCGCTGTTTATATAGACTCTGTAGACTGATTGCTGCAATTGCTGTTTATATAGACTCTGTAGATAGACTGATTGATAGAGCGCTGTTTATATAGACTTTGTAGACAGTTTGCTGTAATGCACTGTTTATATAGACTCTGTGGACTGATTGCTGTAATGCGCTGTTTAGAAAGACTCGGTAAAAAGTTTGCTGTAATGCGCTGTTTATATAGATTCTGTCGACAGTTTGCAGTAATGCACTGTCTATATAGACTCTGTAGACAGTTTGCTGTAATGCACTATTTGTATAGACTCTGTAGACAGTTTGCTGTAATACACTTTTTATATAGACTCTGTCGACTGTTTGCTGTAATGCACAGTTGAAATAGACTCTGTAGACAGTTTGCTGTAATGCACTGTTTCTATGGACTCTGTCGACTGTTTGCTGTACTGCGCTGTTTATATACACTCTCTAGACTGTTTGCTGTAATCCACTGTTTATATAGACTCTGGAGACAGTTTGCTGTAATGCACTGTTTATATAGACTCTGTAGACAGTTTGCTGTAATGCACTGTTTATATAGACTCTGTAGACTGATTGCTGTAATGCACTGTTTATATAGACTCTGTCGACAGTTTGCTGTAATGCACTGTTTATATAGACTGTAGACTGATTGCTGTAATGCACTGTTTATATAGACTCTGTAGACTGATTGCTGTAATGCACTGTTTATATAGACTCTGTGGACAGTTTGCTGTAATGCACTGTTTATATAGTCTCGTTAGACAGTTTGCTGTAATGCACTGTTTATATAGACTCTGTTGACTGATTGCTATAGAGCGCTGTTTATATAGACTCTGTAGACTGATTGCTGTAATGCACTGTTTATATAGACTCTGTAGACTGATTGCTGTAATGCACTGTTTATATAGACTCTGTGGACAGTTTGCTGTAATGCACTGTTTATATAGACTCTGTAGACTGATTGCTGTAATGCACTATTTTTATAGACTCTGTAGACTGATTGCTGTAATGCACTGTTTATATAGACTCTGTAGACTGATTGCTGTAATGCACTATTTTTATAGACTCTGTAGACAGTTTGCTGTAATGCACTGTTTATATAGACTCTGTGGACTGATTGCTGTAATGCGCAGTTTATATAGACTCGGTAAAAAGTTTGCTGTAATGCGCTGTTTATATAGATTCTGTCGACTGTTTGCTGTAATGCACTGTCTATATAGCCTCTGAAGACTGGTTGCTGTAATGCATTGTTTATATAGACTCTGTAGACAGTTTGCTGTAATACACTGTTTATAGAGACTCTGTAGACAGTTTGCTGTAATGCAAAGTTTATATAGACTCAGTCAACAGTTTCCTGTAATACACTGTTTATATGGACTCTGTCGACTGTTTGCTGTAATGCACTGTTTATATACACTCTCTAGACTGTTTGCTGTAATGCACTGTTGATATAGACTCTGGAGACAGTTTGCTGTAATGCACTGTTGATATAGACTCTGTAGACAGTTTGCTGTAAAGCACTGTTTATATAGTCTCTGTAGGCAGTTTGCTGTAATGCACTGTTTATATAGACTCTGTGCACTGTTTGCTGTAATGCACTGTTTATGTAGACTCTGTAGACTGATTGCTGTAATGCACTCGTTATATAGACTCTGTAGACAGTTTGCTGTAATGCACTGTTTATATAGACTCTGAAGACTGTTTGCTGTAATGCACTATTTATATAGACTCTGTCGACAGTTTGCTGTAATACACTTTTTATATGGACTCTGTCGACTGTTTGCTGTAATGCACAGTTTATATAAACTCTGTAGACAGTTAGCTGTAATGCACTGTTTATATAGATTCTGTAGACAGTTTGCTGCAATGCACTGTTTATATAGACTCTGTGGACAGTTTTCTGTAATGTACTGTTTATTTAGACTCTGTACACAGTTTGCTGTAATGCAGTTTTTATATATATACTCTGTAGACAGTTTGCTGTAATGCACTGTTTATATAGTCTCTGTAGACAGTTTGCTGTAATGCACTGTTTATATAGACTCTGGAGACAGTTTGCTGTAATGCACTCTTTATATAGACTCTGTAGACAGTTTGCTGTAATACATTGTTTATATAGACTCTGCAGACAGTTTGCTGCAATGCACTCTTTATATAGCCTCTGCAGACAGTTTGCTGTAATACATTGTTTATATAGACTCTGCAGACAGTTTGCTGCAATGCACTCTTTATATAGCGTCTGCAGACAGTTTGCTGTAATGCACTGTTTATATAGACTCTGCAGATAGACTGATTGATAGAGCGCTGTTTATATAGACTTTGCAGACTGATTGCTGTAATGCGCTGTTTATATAGGCTCTGTAGACTGATTGCTGCAATTGCTGTTTATATAGACTCTGTAGATAGACTGATTGATAGAGCGCTGTTTATATAGACTTTGTAGACAGTTTGCTGTAATGCACTGTTTATATAGACTCTGTGGACTGATTGCTGTAATGCGCTGTTTAGAAAGACTCGGTAAAAAGTTTGCTGTAATGCGCTGTTTATATAGATTCTGTCGACAGTTTGCAGTAATGCACTGTCTACATCGACTCTGTAGACAGTTTGCTGTAATGCACTATTTGTATAGACTCTGTAGACAGTTTGCTGTAATACACTTTTTATATAGACTCTGTCGACTGTTTGCTGTAATGCACAGTTTATATAGACTCTGTAGACAGTTTGCTGTAATGCACTGTTTCTATGGACTCTGTCGACTGTTTGCTGTACTGCGCTGTTTATATACACTCTCTAGACTGTTTGCTGTAATGCACTGTTTATATAGACTCTGGAGACAGTTTGCTGTAATGCACTGTTTATATAGACTCTGTAGACAGTTTGCTGTAATGCACTGTTGATATAGACTCTGTAGACAGTTTGCTGTAATGCACTGTTTATATAGACTCTGTAGACTGATTGCTGTAATGCACTGTTTATATAGACTCTGTCGACAGTTTGCTGTAATGCACTGTTTATATAGACTGTAGACTGATTGCTGTAATGCACTGTTTATATAGACTCTGTAGACTGATTGCTGTAATGCACTGTTTATATAGACTATGTGGACAGTTTGCTGTAATGCACTGTTTATATAGTCTCGTTAGACAGTTTGCTGTAATGCACTGTTTATATAGACTCTGTTGACTGATTGCTGTATTGCACTGTTTATATAGACTC
Source organism: Pristiophorus japonicus (assembly GCF_044704955.1). Taxonomy (NCBI): domain Eukaryota; kingdom Metazoa; phylum Chordata; class Chondrichthyes; family Pristiophoridae; genus Pristiophorus; species Pristiophorus japonicus. The sequence continues at coordinate 95,847 of NW_027254393.1, read as the reverse complement.
TGTGGACAGTTTGCTGTAATGCACTGTTTATATAGTCTCGTTAGACAGTTTGCTGTAATGCACTGTTTATATAGACTGTGTAGACAGTTTGCTGTAATGCACTGTTTATATAGACTCTGTGGACAGTTTGCTGTAATGCACTGTTTATATAGACTCTGTAGACTGATTGCTGTAATGCACTATTTTTATAGACTCTGTAGACTGTTTGCTGTAATGCACTGTTTATATAGACTCTGTAGACTGATTGCTGTAATGCACTATTTTTATAGACTCTGTAGACAGTTTGCTGTAATGCACTGTTTATATAGACTCTGTGGACTGATTGCTGTAATGCGCAGTTTATATAGACTCGGTAAAAAGTTTGCTGTAATGCGCTGTCTATATAGCCTCTGAAGACTGGTTGCTGTAATGCATTGTTTATATAGACTCTGTAGACAGTTTGCTGTAATACACTGTTTATAGAGACTCTGTAGACAGTTTGCTGTAATGCAAAGTTTATATAGACTCAGTCAACAGTTTCCTGTAATACACTGTTTATATGGACTCTGTCGACTGTTTGCTGTAATGCACTGTTTATATACACTCTCTAGACTGTTTGCTGTAATGCACTGTTGATATAGACTCTGGAGACAGTTTGCTGTAATGCACTGTTGATATAGACTCTGTAGACAGTTTGCTGTAAAGCACTGTTTATATAGTCTCTGTAGGCAGTTTGCTGTAATGCACTGTTTATATAGACTCTGTGCACTGTTTGCTGTAATGCACTGTTTATGTAGACTCTGTAGACTGATTGCTGTAATGCACTCGTTATATAGACTCTGTAGACAGTTTGCTGTAATGCACTGTTTATATAGACTCTGAAGACTGTTTGCTGTAATGCACTATTTATATAGACTCTGTCGACAGTTTGCTGTAATACACTTTTTATATGGACTCTGTCGACTGTTTGCTGTAATGCACAGTTTATATAAACTCTGTAGACAGTTAGCTGTAATGCACTGTTTATATAGATTCTGTAGACAGTTTGCTGCAATGCACTGTTTATATAGACTCTGTGGACAGTTTTCTGTAATGTACTGTTTATTTAGACTCTGTACACAGTTTGCTGTAATGCAGTGTTTATATATATACTCTGTAGACAGTTTGCTGTAATGCACTGTTTATATAGTCTCTGTAGACAGTTTGCTGTAATGCACTGTTTATATAGACTCTGGAGACAGTTTGCTGTAATGCACTCTTTATATAGACTCTGTAGACAGTTTGCTGTAATACATTGTTTATATAGACTCTGCAGACAGTTTGCTGCAATGCACTCTTTATATAGCCTCTGCAGACAGTTTGCTGTAATACATTGTTTATATAGACTCTGCAGACAGTTTGCTGCAATGCACTCTTTATATAGCGTCTGCAGACAGTTTGCTGTAATGCGCTGTTTATATAGACTCTGCAGATAGACTGATTGATAGAGCGCTGTTTATATAGACTTTGTAGACTGATTGCTGTAATGCGCTGTTTATATAGACTCTGTAGACTGATTGCTGCAATTGCTGTTTATATAGACTCTGTAGATAGACTGATTGATAGAGCGCTGTTTATATAGACTTTGTAGACAGTTTGCTGTAATGCACTGTTTATATAGACTCTGTGGACTGATTGCTGTAATGCGCTGTTTAGAAAGACTCGGTAAAAAGTTTGCTGTAATGCGCTGTTTATATAGATTCTGTCGACAGTTTGCAGTAATGCACTGTCTATATAGACTCTGTAGACAGTTTGCTGTAATGCACTATTTGTATAGACTCTGTAGACAGTTTGCTGTAATACACTTTTTATATAGACTCTGTCGACTGTTTGCTGTAATGCACAGTTGAAATAGACTCTGTAGACAGTTTGCTGTAATGCACTGTTTCTATGGACTCTGTCGACTGTTTGCTGTACTGCGCTGTTTATATACACTCTCTAGACTGTTTGCTGTAATCCACTGTTTATATAGACTCTGGAGACAGTTTGCTGTAATGCACTGTTTATATAGACTCTGTAGACAGTTTGCTGTAATGCACTGTTTATATAGACTCTGTAGACTGATTGCTGTAATGCACTGTTTATATAGACTCTGTCGACAGTTTGCTGTAATGCACTGTTTATATAGACTGTAGACTGATTGCTGTAATGCACTGTTTATATAGACTCTGTAGACTGATTGCTGTAATGCACTGTTTATATAGACTCTGTGGACAGTTTGCTGTAATGCACTGTTTATATAGTCTCGTTAGACAGTTTGCTGTAATGCACTGTTTATATAGACTCTGTTGACTGATTGCTATAGAGCGCTGTTTATATAGACTCTGTAGACTGATTGCTGTAATGCACTGTTTATATAGACTCTGTAGACTGATTGCTGTAATGCACTGTTTATATAGACTCTGTGGACAGTTTGCTGTAATGCACTGTTTATATAGACTCTGTAGACTGATTGCTGTAATGCACTATTTTTATAGACTCTGTAGACTGATTGCTGTAATGCACTGTTTATATAGACTCTGTAGACTGATTGCTGTAATGCACTATTTTTATAGACTCTGTAGACAGTTTGCTGTAATGCACTGTTTAATATAGACTCTGTGGACTGATTGCTGTAATGCGCAGTTTATATAGACTCGGTAAAAAGTTTGCTGTAATGCGCTGTTTATATAGATTCTGTCGACTGTTTGCTGTAATGCACTGTCTATATAGCCTCTGAAGACTGGTTGCTGTAATGCATTGTTTATATAGACTCTGTAGACAGTTTGCTGTAATACACTGTTTATAGAGACTCTGTAGACAGTTTGCTGTAATGCAAAGTTTATATAGACTCAGTCAACAGTTTGCTGTAATGCACTGTTGATATAGACTCTGTAGACAGTTTGCTGTAAAGCACTGTTTATATAGTCTCTGTAGGCAGTTTGCTGTAATGCACTGTTTATATAGACTCTGTGCACTGTTTGCTGTAATGCACTGTTTATGTAGACTCTGTAGACTGATTGCTGTAATGCACTCGTTATATAGACTCTGTAGACAGTTTGCTGTAATGCACTGTTTATATAGACTCTGAAGACTGTTTGCTGTAATGCACTATTTATATAGACTCTGTCGACAGTTTGCTGTAATACACTTTTTATATGGACTCTGTCGACTGTTTGCTGTAATGCACAGTTTATATAAACTCTGTAGACAGTTAGCTGTAATGCACTGTTTATATAGATTCTGTAGACAGTTTGCTGCAATGCACTGTTTATATAGACTCTGTGGACAGTTTTCTGTAATGTACTGTTTATTTAGACTCTGTACACAGTTTGCTGTAATGCAGTTTTTATATATATACTCTGTAGACAGTTTGCTGTAATGCACTGTTTATATAGTCTCTGTAGACAGTTTGCTGTAATGCACTGTTTATATAGACTCTGGAGACAGTTTGCTGTAATGCACTCTTTATATAGACTCTGTAGACAGTTTGCTGTAATACATTGTTTATATAGACTCTGCAGACAGTTTGCTGCAATGCACTCTTTATATAGCCTCTGCAGACAGTTTGCTGTAATACATTGTTTATATAGACTCTGCAGACAGTTTGCTGCAATGCACTGTTTATATAGACTCTGCAGATAGACTGATTGATAGAGCGCTGTTTATATAGACTTTGCAGACTGATTGCTGTAATGCGCTGTTTATATAGGCTCTGTAGACTGATTGCTGCAATTGCTGTTTATATAGACTCTGTAGATAGACTGATTGATAGAGCGCTGTTTATATAGACTTTGTAGACAGTTTGCTGTAATGCACTGTTTATATAGACTCTGTGGACTGATTGCTGTAATGCGCTGTTTAGAAAGACTTGGTAAAAAGTTTGCTGTAATGCGCTGCTTATATAGATTCTGTCGACAGTTTGCAGTAATGCACTGTCTACATAGACTCTGTAGACAGTTTGCTGTAATGCACTATTTGTATAGACTCTGTAGACAGTTTGCTGTAATACACTTTTTATATAGACTCTGTCGACTGTTTGCTGTAATGCACAGTTTATATAGACTCTGTAGACAGTTTGCTGTAATGCACTGTTTCTATGGACTCTTTCGACTGTTTGCTGTACTGCGCTGTTTATATACACTCTCTAGACTGTTTGCTGTAATGCACTGTTTATATAGACTCTGGAGACAGTTTGCTGTAATGCACTGTTTATATAGACTCTGTAGACAGTTTGCTGTAATGCACTGTTGATATAGACTCTGTAGACAGTTTGCTGTAATGCACTGTTTATATAGACTCTGTAGACTGATTGCTGTAATGCACTGTTTATATAGACTCTGTCGACAGTTTGCTGTAATGCACTGTTTATATAGACTGTAGACTGATTGCTGTAATGCACTGTTTATATAGACTCTGTAGACTGATTGCTGTAATGCACTGTTTATATAGACTATGTGGACAGTTTGCTGTAATGCACTGTTTATATAGTCTCGTTAGACAGTTTGCTGTAATGCACTGTTTATATAGACTCTGTTGACTGATTGCTATAGAGCGCTGTTTATATAGACTCTGTAGACTGATTGCTGTAATGCACTGTTTATATAGACTCTGTAGACTGATTGCTGTATTGCACTGTTTATATAGACTCTGTGGACAGTTTGCTGTAATGCACTGTTTATATAGTCTCGTTAGACAGTTTGCTGTAATACACTGTTTATATAGACTGTGTAGACAGTTTGCTGTAATGCACTGTTTATATAGACTCTGTGGACAGTTTGCTGTAATGCACTGTTTATATAGACTCTGTAGACTGATTGCTGTAATGCACTATTTTTATAGACTCTGTAGACTGTTTGCTGTAATGCACTGTTTATATAGACTCTGTAGACTGATTGCTGTAATGCACTATTTTTATAGACTCTGTAGACAGTTTGCTGTAATGCACTGTTTATATAGACTCTGTGGACTGATTGCTGTAATGCGCAGTTTATATAGACTCGGTAAAAAGTTTGCTGTAATGCGCTGTTTATATAAATTCTGTCGACTGTTTGCTGTAATGCACTGTCTATATAGCCTCTGAAGACTGGTTGCTGTAATGCATTGTTTATATAGACTCTGTAGACAGTTTGCTGTAATACACTGTTTATAGAGACTCTGTAGACAGTTTGCTGTAATGCAAAGTTTATATAGACTCAGTCAACAGTTTCCTGTAATACACTGTTTATATGGACTCTGTCGACTGTTTGCTGTAATGCACTGTTTATATACACTCTCTAGACTGTTTGCTGTAATGCACTGTTGATATAGACTCTGGAGACAGTTTGCTGTAATGCACTGTTGATATAGACTCTGTAGACAGTTTGCTGTAAAGCACTGTTTATATAGTCTCTGTAGGCAGTTTGCTGTAATGCACTGTTTATATAGACTCTGTGCACTGTTTGCTGTAATGCACTGTTTATGTAGACTCTGTAGACTGATTGCTGTAATGCACTCGTTATATAGACTCTGTAGACAGTTTGCTGTAATGCACTGTTTATATAGACTCTGAAGACTGTTTGCTGTAATGCACTATTTATATAGACTCTGTCGACAGTTTGCTGTAATACACTTTTTATATGGACTCTGTCGACTGTTTGCTGTAATGCACAGTTTATATAAACTCTGTAGACAGTTAGCTGTAATGCACTGTTTATATAGATTTTGTAGACAGTTTGCTGCAATGCACTGTTTATATAGACTCTGTGGACAGTTTTCTGTAATGTACTGTTTATTTAGACTCTGTACACAGTTTGCTGTAATGCAGTGTTTATATATATACTCTGTAGACAGTTTGCTGTAATGCACTGTTTATATAGTCTCTGTAGACAGTTTGCTGTAATGCACTGTTTATATAGACTCTGGAGACAGTTTGCTGTAATGCACTCTTTATATAGACTCTGTAGACAGTTTGCTGTAATACATTGTTTATATAGACTCTGCAGACAGTTTGCTGCAATGCACTCTTTATATAGCCTCTGCAGACTGTTTGCTGTAATACATTGTTTATATAGACTCTGCAGACAGTTTGCTGCAATGCACTCTTTATATAGCGTCTGCAGACAGTTTGCTGTAATGCGCTGTTTATATAGACTCTGCAGATAGACTGATTGATAGAGCGCTGTTTATATAGACTTTGTAGACTGATTGCTGTAATGCGCTGTTTATATAGACTCTGTAGACTGATTGCTGCAATTGCTGTTTATATAGACTCTGTAGATAGACTGATTGATAGAGCGCTGTTTATATAGACTTTGTAGACAGTTTGCTGTAATGCACTGTTTATATAGACTCTGTGGACTGATTGCTGTAATGCGCTGTTTAGAAAGACTCGGTAAAAAGTTTGCTGTAATGCGCTGTTTATATAGATTCTGTCGACAGTTTGCAGTAATGCACTGTCTATATAGACTCTGTAGACAGTTTGCTGTAATGCACTATTTGTATAGACTCTGTAGACAGTTTGCTGTAATACACTTTTTATATAGACTCTGTCGACTGTTTGCTGTAATGCACAGTTTATATAGACTCTGTAGACAGTTTGCTGTAATGCACTGTTTCTATGGACTCTGTCGACTGTTTGCTGTACTGCGCTGTTTATATACACTCTCTAGACTGTTTGCTGTAATGCACTGTTTATATAGACTCTGGAGACAGTTTGCTGTAATGCACTGTTTATATAGACTCTGTAGACAGTTTGCTGTAATGCACTGTTGATATAGACTCTGTAGACAGTTTGCTGTAATGCACTGTTTATATAGACTCTGTAGACTGATTGCTGTAATGCACTGTTTATATAGACTCTGTCGACAGTTTGCTGTAATGCACTGCTTATATAGACTGTAGACTGATTGCTGTAATGCACTGTTTATATAGACTCTGAAGACTGTTTGCTGTAATGCACTATTTATATAGACTCTGTGGACAGTTTTCTGTAATGTACTGTTTATATAGACTCTGTACATAGTTTGCTGTAATGCACTGTTTATATATATACTCTGTAGACAGTTTGCTGTAATGCACAGTTTATATAGACTCTGGAGACAGTTTGCTGTTATGCACTCTTTATTTCGAATCTGTCGACAGTTTGCTGTAAGACATTGTTTATATAGACTCTGTAAACTGATTGCTGTAATGCACTATTTTTATAGACCCTGTAGACTGTTTGCTGTAATGCACTGTTTATATCGACTCTGTGGACTGATTGCTGTAATGCGCTGTTTATATAGACTCGGTAAAAAGTTTGCTGCAATGCGCTGTTTATATAGATTCTGTCGACTGTTTGCTGTAATGCACTATCTATATAGACTCTGTAGACAGTTTGCTGTAATGCAGTGTTTATCTAGACTCTGCAGACAGTTTGCTGTAATGCACTGTTTATATAGACTCTGTAGACTGATTGCTGTAATGCACTGTTTACATAGACTGTAGACTGTTTGCTGTATTGCACTATTTATATAGACTCTGTAGACTGTTTGCTGTAATGCACTGTTTATATAGACTCTGAAGACTGTTTGCTGTAATGCACTGTTTATATAGACTCTGTAGACAGTTTTCTGCAATGCACTGTTTATATAGACTCTGTGGACAGTTTTCTGTAATGTACTGTCTATATAGACTCTGTACACAGTTTGCTGTAATGCACTGTTTATATATATACTCTGTAGACAGTTTGCTGTAATGCACAGTTTATATAGACTCTTTAAACAGTTTGCTGTAATACACTGTTTATATACACTCTGTAGACTGTTTGCTGTAATGCACTGTTGATATAGACTCTGCAGACTGTTTGCTGTAAGTCACTGTTCATATAGACTCTGGAGACAGTTTGCTGTAATGCACTCTTTATATCGACTCGATAGACAGTTTGCTGTAATACATTGTTTATATAGACTCTGCAGACAGTTTGCTGTAATGCGCTGTTTATATAGACTCTGTAGACTGATTGCTATAATGCGCTGTTTATATAGACTCTGTAGACTGATTGCTGCAATGCACTGTTTATATACACTCTGCAGACAGTTTGCTGTAATGCGTTGTTTATAGAGACTCTGTTGACTGATTGCTATAGAGCGCTGTTTATATAGACTCTGTAGACTGATTGCTGTAATGCACTGTTTTTGTAGACTCTGTAGACAGTTTGCTGTAATGCACTGTTTATATAGACTCTGTGGACTGATTGCTGTAATGCAGTGTTTATATAGACTCTGCAGACAGTTTGCTGTAATGCACTGTTTATATAGACTCTGTAGACTGATTGCTGTAATGCACTCTTTATATAGACTCTGTAGACAGTTTGCTGTAATGCACTGTTTATATAGACTCTGAAGACTGTTTGCTGTAATGCACTATTTATATAGACTCTGTAGACAGTTTGCTGTAATACACTTTTTATATAGACTCTGTCGACTGTTTGCTCTAATGCACAGTTTATTTAGACTCTGTAGACAGTTTGCTGTAATACATTGTTTATATAGACTCTGCAGACAGTTTGCTGTCATGCACTGTTTATATAGACTCTGTAGACTGATTGCTGTAATGCACTCTTTATATAGACTCTGTAGACAGTTTGCTGTAATGCACTGTTTATATAGACTCTGAAGACTGTTTGCTGTAATGCACTATTTATATAGACTCTGTAGACAGTTTGCTGTAATACACTTTTTATATAGACTCTGTCGACTGTTTGCTGTAATGCACAGTTTATATAGACTCTGTAGACAGTTTGCTGTAATACATTGTTTATATAGACTCTGCAGACAGTTTGCTGCAATGCACTGTTTATATAGACTCTGCAGACAGTTTGCTGTAATGCACTGTTTATATAGACTCTGTAGACTGATTGCTGTAATGCACTCTTTATATAGACTCTGTAGACAGTTTGCTGTAATGCACAGTTTATATAGACTCTGTAGACAGTTTGCTGTAATGCACTGTATATATAGACTCTGTAGACAGTTTGCTGTAATACACTTTTTATATACACTCTGTCGACTGTTTGCTGTAATGCAGAGTTTATATAGACTCTGTAGACAGTTTGCTGTAATGCACTGTTTATATAGATTCTGCAGACAGTTTGTTGCAATGCACTGTTTATATAGACTCTGTGGACAGTTTTCTGTAATGTACTGTCTATATAGACTCTGTACACAGTTTGCTGTAATGCACTGTTTATATATATACTCTGTAGACAGTTTGCTGTAATGCACAGTTTATATAGACTCTTTAAACAGTTTGCTGTAATACACTGTTTATATACACTCTGTAGACTGTTTGCTGCAATGCACTGTTGATATAGACTCTGCAGACTGTTTGCTGTAAGTCACTGTTCATATAGACTCTGGAGACAGTTTGCTATAATGCACTGTTTATATCGACTCGATAGACAGTTTGCTGTAATGCAGAGTTTATATAGACTCTGTAGACAGTTTGCTGTAATGCACTGTTTATATAGTCTCTGAAGACTGTTTGCTGTAATGCACTATTTATATAGACTCTGTAGACAGTTTGCTGTAATGCACTGTTTATATAGATTCTGTAGACAGTTTGCTGCAATGCACTGTTTATATAGACTCTGTGGACAGTTTTTTGTAATGAACTTATTATATAGACTCTGTAGACAGTTTGCTGTAATGCACTGTTTCTATAGATTCTGTGGACTGTTTGCTGTAATGCACTGTTTATATAGACTCTGTAGACAGTTTGCTGTAAAGTACTGTTGATATAGACTCTGTAGACAGTTTGCTGTAAAGCACTGTTTATATAGACTCTGTGGACAGTTTGCTGTAATGTACTGTTTATATAGACTCTGTACACAGTTTGCTGTAATGCACTCTTTATATAGACTCTGTAGACAGTTTGCTGTAATACATTGTTTATATAGACTCTGCAGACAGTTTGCTGCAATGCGCTCTTTATATAGCCTCTGCAGACAGTTTGCTGTAATGCGCTATTTATATAGACTCTGTAGATCGACTGATTGATAGAGCGCTGTTTATATAGACTTTGTAGACTGATTGCTGTAATGCGCTGTTTATATAGACTCTGGAGACTGATTGCTGCAATGCACTGTTTATATAGACTCTGTAGACAGATTGCTGTAATGCGTTGTTTATATAGACTCTGTTGACTGATTGCTATAGAACGCTGTTCATATAGACTCTGTAGACTGATTGCAGTAATGCGCTGTTTATATAGATTCTGTCGACTGTTTGCTATAGAGCGCTGTTTATATAGACTCTGTAGACAGTTTGCTGTAATGCACTGTTTATATAGATTCTGCAGACAGTTTGCTGCAATGCACTGTTTATATAGACTCTGTGGACAGTTTTCTGTAATGTACTGTCTATATAGACTCTGTACACAGTTTGCTGTAATGCACTGTTTATATATATACTCTGTAGACAGTTTGCTGTAATGCACAGTTTATATAGACTCTTTAAACAGTTTGCTGTAATACACTGTTTATATACACTCTGTAGACTGTTTGCTGTAATGCACTGTTGATATAGACTCTGCAGACTGTTTGCTGTAAGTCAATGTTCATATAGACTCTGGAGACAGTTTGCTGTAATGCACTCTTTATATAGACTCTATAGACAGTTTTCTGCAATACATTGTTTATATAGACTCTGTAGACTGTTTGCTGTAATGCACTGTTTATATAGACTCTGTGGACTGTTTGCTGTAACGCACAGTTTATATAGACACTGTAAACAGTTTGCTGTAATACGCTGTTTATATAGAGTCTGTCGACTGTTTGCTGTAATGCACTCTTTATATAGACCCTGCAGACTGTCTGCTGTAATGCACTGTTTATATAGACTCTGTCGACTGTTTGCTGTAATGCACTGTTTATATAGACTCTGTAGACAGTTTGCTGTAATGCACTGTTTATATAGTCTCGTTAGACAGTTTGCTGTAATGCACTGTTTATATAGACTCTGTTGACTGATTGCTGTAATGCACTGTTTATATAGACTCTGCAGACTGATTGCTGTAATGCACTGTTTATATAGACTCTGTAGACTGATTGCTGTAATGCACTGTTTATATAGACTCTGTGGACAGTTTGCTGTAATGCACTGTTTATATAGTCTCGTTAGACAGTTTGCTGTAATGCACTGTTTATATAGACTCTGTAGACAGTTTGCTGTAATGCACAGTTTATATAGACTCTTTAAACAGTTTGCTGTAATACACTGTTTATATACACTCTGTAGACTGTTTGCTGTAATGCACTGTTGATATAGACTCTGCAGACTGTTTGCTGTAAGTCACTGTTCATATAGACTCTGGAGACAGTTTGCTGTAATGCACTCTTTATATAGACTCTATAGACAGTTTTCTGCAATACATTGTTTATATAGACTCTGCAGACAGTTTGCTGTAATGCGTTGTTTATATAGACTCTGTTGACTGATTGCTATAGAGCGCTGTTTATATAGACTCTGTAGACTGATTGCTGTAATGCACTGTTTTTGTAGACTCTGCAGATTGATTGCTGTAATGCACTGTTTATATAGACTCTGTGGACTGATTGCTGTAATGCGCTGTTTATATAGACTCGTTATAAAGTTTGCTGTCATGCGCTGTTCATATAGACTCTGTCGACTGTTTGCTGCAATGCACTGTCTATATAGACTCTGTAGACAGTTTGCTGTAATGCAGTGTTTATATAGACTCTGCAGACAGTTTGCTGTAATGCACTGTTTATATATACTCTGTAGACTGATTGCTGTAATGCACTCTTTATATAGACTCTGTAGACAGTTTGCTGTAATACATTGTTTATATAGACTCTGCAGACAGTTTGCTGCAATGCGCTCTTTATATAGCCTCTGCAGACAGTTTGCTGTAATGCGCTGTTTATTTCGACTCTTCAGATCGACTGATTGATAGAGCGCTGTTTATATAGACTTTGTAGACTGATTGCTGTAATGCGCTGTTTATATGGACTCTGGAGACTGATTGCTGCAATGCACTGTTTATATAGACTCTGTAGACAGATTGCTGTAATGCGTTGTTTATATAGACTCTGTTGACTGATTGCTATAGAACGCTGTTTATATAGACTCTGTAGACTGATTGCTGTAATGCACTATTTATATAGACTCTGTAGACAGTTTGCTGTAATACACTTTTTATTTAGACTCTGTCGACTGTTTGCTGTAATGCAAAGTTTATATAGACTCTGTAGACAGTTTGCTGCAATGCACTGTTTATATAGACTCTGTGGACAGTTTTCTGTAATGTACTGTCTATATAGAGTCTGTACACAGTTTGCTGTAATGCACTGTTTATATATATACTCTGTAGACAGTTTGCTGTAATGCACAGTTTATATAGACTCTTTAAACAGTTTGCTGTAATACACTGTTTATATACACTCTGTAGACTGTTCGCTGTAATGCACTGTTTATATAGACTCTGTCGACTGTTTGCTGTAATGCACTGTCTATATAGACTCTGTAGACAATTTGCTGTAATGTAGTGTTTATATAGACTCTGCAGACAGTTTGCTGTAATGCACTGTTTATATAGACTCTGTAGACTGATTGCTTTAATGCACTCTTTATATAGACTCTGTCGACAGTTTGCTGTAATGCACTGTTTATATAGTCTCTGAAGACTGTTTGCTGTAATGCACTATTTATATAGACTCTGTCGACTGTTTGCTGTAATGTACAGTTTATATAGACTCTGTAGACAGTTTGCTGTAATGCACTGTTTCTATAGATTCTGTAGACAGTTTGCTGCAATGCACTGTTTATATAGACTCTGCGGACAGTTTTTTGTAATGTACTGATTACATAGACTCTGTACACAGTTTGCTGTGATGCACTGTTTATATATATACTCTGTCGACAGTTTGCTGTAATACATTGTTTATATACACTCTGCAGACAGTTTGCTGTCATGCGTTGTTTATATAGACTCTATTGACTGATTGCTATAGAACGCTGTTTATATAGACTCTGTAGACTGATTGCTGTAATGCACTGTTTATATAGACTCTGTAGACAGTTTGCTGTAATACATTGTTTATATAGACTCTGCAGACAGTTTGCTGCAATGCACTCTTTATATAGCCTCTGCAGACAGTTTGCTGTAATGCGCTGTTTATATAGACTCTGTAGATAGACTGATTGAGAGAGTGCTGTTTATATAAACTCTGTAGACTGATTGCTGCAATGCACTGTTTATATACACTCTGCAGACAGTTTGCTGCAATGCGTTGTTAATATAGACTCTGTTGACTGATTGCTGTAATGCACTGTTTATATAGACTCTGTAGACTGATTGTTGTAATGCACTGTTTATATAGTCTCTGTAGACAGTTTGCTGTAATGCACTGTTTATATACACTCTGCAGACAGTTTGCTGCAATGCGTTGTTAATATAGAGTCTGTTGACTGATTGCTGTAATGCACTGTTTATATAGACTCTGTAGACTGATTGTTGTAATGCACTATTTATATAGTCTCTGTAGACAGTTTGCTGTAATGCACTGTTTATATAGCATCTGTGGACTGATTGCTGTAATGCGCTGTTTAGAAAGATTCGGTAAAACGTTTGCTGTAATGCGCTGTTTATATAGACTCTGTCGACTGTTTGCTGTAATGCACTGTCTATATAGACTCTGTAGACAGTTTGCTGTAATGCAGTGTTTATATAGACCCTGCAGACAGTTTGCTGTAATGCACTGTTTATATTGATCTCTGTAGACTGATTGCTGTAATGCACTGTTTATATAGACTGTAGACTGATTGCTGTATTGCACTGTTTATATAGAATCTGAAGACTGTTTGTTGTAATGCACTGTTTATATAGACTCTGAAGACTGTTTGCTGTAATGCACTATTTATATAGACTCTGTAGACAGTTTGCTGTAATACACTTTTTATATAGACTCTGTCGACTGTTTGCTGTAATGCACAGTTTATATAGACTCTGTAGACAGTTTGCTGCAATGCACTGTTTATATAGACTCGCTGGACAGTTTTTTGTAATGTACTGTTTATATAGACTCTGTACACAGTTTGCTGTAATGCACTGTTTATATATATACTCTGTAGACAGTTTGCTATAATGCACAGTTTATATAGACTCTTCAAATAGTTTGCTGTAATACACTGTTTATATACACTCTGTATATTGTTTGCTGTAATGCACTGTTTATATAGACTCTGCAGACTGTTTGCTGTAATGCACTGTTCATATAGACTCTGGAGACAGTTTGCTGTAATGCACTCTTTATATAGACTCTGTAGACAGTTTGCTGTAATACATTGTTTATATAGACTCTGCAGACAGTTTGCTGCAATGCACTCTTTATTTAGACTCTGCAGACAGTTTGTTGTAATGCGCTGTTTATATAGACTCTGTAGATCGACTGATTGATAGAGCGCTGTTTATATAGACTTTGTAGACTGATTGTTGTAATGCGCTGTTTATATAGACTCTGTAGACTGATTGCTGCAATGCACTGTTTATACACACTCTGCAGACAGTTTGCTGTAATGCGTTGTTTATATAGACTCTGTTGACTGATTGCTATAGAGCGCTGTTTATATAGACTCTGTAGACTGATTGCTGTAATGCACTGTTTATATAGACTCTGTAGACTGATTGCTGTAATGCACTGTTTATATAGACTCTGTAGACAGTTTGCTGTAATGCGTTGTTTATATAGACTCTCTAGACAGTTTGCTGTAATGCACTGTCTATATAGACTCTGGAGACAGTTTGCTGTAATGCAGTGTTTATATAGACTCTGCAGACAGTTTGCTGTAATGCACTGTTTATATAGACTCTGCAGACAGTTTGCTGTAATGCACTGTTTATATAGACTCTGTAGACTGTTTGCTGTAATGCACTGTTTATATAGACTCTGCAGACAGTTTGCTGAAATACACTGTTTATATAGACTCTGCAGACAGTTTGCTGTAATTCGCTGTTTATATAGACTCTGTAGACTGATTGCTGTAATGCGCTGTTTATAAAGACTGTGTAGACTGATTGCAGTAATGCACTGTTTATATAGACTCTGTGATAAGTTTGCTGTAATGCGCTGTTTATATAGACTCTGTCGAATGTTTGCTGTAATGCACTGTTTATATCGACTCTGTAGACAAATTGCTGCAATGCACTGTTTATATACACTCAGTAGACTGATTGCTGTAATGCACTGTTTATATAGACTCTGTTAGCAGTTTGCTGTAATGCACTGTTTATATAGACTCTGTCGACTGTTTGCTGTAATGCACTGTTTATATAGACTCTGTCGACTGTTTGCTGTAATGCACTGTTTATATAGACTCTGTGGACAGTTTGCTGAAATACACTGTTTATATAGACTCTGTAGACTGTTTGCTGAAATGCACTGTTTATATAGACTCTGTAGACTGATTGATGTAATGCATTGTTTATATAGACTCTGTAGACAGTTTGCTATTATGCATTGTTTATTATGACTCTGTAGACAGTTTACTGTAATGCACTGTATATAGACTCTGCAGATAGTTTGCTGTAATGCGCAGTTTATATAGACTCTGTAGACTCATTGCTGTAAAGCGCTATTTATATAGAGCATGTAGACAGTTTGCTGTCATGCACTGTTTATATAGACTCTGTAGACAGTTTGCTGCATTGCACTGTTTATATAGACTCTGTAGAGTGTATGCTGTAATGCACTGTTTATATATACTCTGTCGACAGTTTGCTGTAATGCACTGTTTATATAGACTCTGTAGACTGTTTGCTGTAATGCACTGTTTTTTAGACTCTGTAGACTGTTTGCTGTAATGCACTGTTTATATAGACTGTAGACAATTTGCTGTAAAGCACTGTTTTTATAGACTCTGTGGACAGTTTGCTGTCATGCACTGTTTATATAGACTCTCTAGACAGTTTGCTGTAATGCACTGTTTATATAGACTCTGTAGACTGTTTGCTGTAATGCACTGTTTATATAGATTCTTTAGACTGATTGCTGTAATGCACTCTTTATATAGACTCTGTAGACAGTTTGCTGTAATACACTGTTTATATAGACTCTGTAGACAGTTTGCTGTGATGCACTCTTTATATAGACTCTGTAGACAGTTTGCTGTAATGCACTGTTTATATAGACTCTGAAGACTGTTTGCTGTAATGCACTATTTATATAGACTCTGTAGACAGTTTGCTGTAATGCACTTTTTATATAGACTCTGTCGACTGTTTGCTGTAATGCACAGTTTATATGGACTCTGTGGACAGTTTGCTGTAATGCACTGTTTATATAGATTCTGTAGACAGTTTGCTGTAATGCACTGTTTATATATATACTCTGTAGACAGTTTGCTATAATGCACAGTTTATATAGACTCTTCAAATAGTTTGCTGTAATACACTGTTTATATACACTCTGTATATTGTTTGCTGTAATACACTGTTTATATAGACTCTGCAGACTGTTTGCTGTAATGCACTGTTCATATAGACTCTGGAGACAGTTTGCTGTAATGCACTCTTTATATAAACTCTGTAGACAGTTTGCTGTAATACATTGTTTATATAGACTCTGCAGACAGTTTGCTGCAATGCACTCTTTATATAGCCTCTGCAGACAGTTTGTTGTAATGCGCTGTTTATATCGACTCTGTAGATAGACTGATTGATAGAGCGCTGTTTATATAGACTTTGTAGACTGATTGCTGTAATGCGCTGTTTATATAGACTCTGTAGACTGATTGCTGCAATGCACTGTTTATATACACTCTGCAGACAGTTTGCTGTAATGCGTTGTTTATATAGACTCTGTTGACTGATTGCTATAGAGCGCTGTTTATATAGACTCTGTCGACTGATTGCTGTAATGCACTGTTTATATAGACTCTGTAGACTGATTGCTGTAATGCACTGTTTATATTGACTCTGTAGACAGTTTGCTGCAATGCGTTGTTTATATAGACTCTGTAGACAGTTTGCTGTAATGCACTGTCTATATAGACTCTGCAGACAGTTTGCTGTAATGCGCTGTTTATATAGACTCTGTAGACTCATTGCTGTAAAGCGCTATTTATATAGAGCCTGTAGACAGTTTGCTGTCATGCACTGTTTATATAGACTCTGTAGACAGTTTGCTGCCTTGCACTGTTTGTATAGACTCTGTAGACAGTATGCTGTAATGCACTGTTTATCTATACTGTGTAGAGAGTTTGCTGTAATGCACTGTTTATATAGACTCTGTAGACTGTTTGCTGTAATGCGTTGTTTATATAGACTCTGTAGACTGTTTGCTGTAATGCACTGTTTTTTAGACTCTGTAGACTGTTTGCTGTAATGCACTGTTTATATAGACTGTAGACAATTTGCTGTAAAGCACTGTTTTTATAGACTCTGTGGACAGTTTGCTGCCATGCACTGTTTATATAGACTCTGTAGACAGTTTGCTGTAATGCACTGTTTATATAGACTCTGTAGACTGTTTGCTGTAATGCACTGTTTATATAGATTCTGTAGACTGATTGCTGTAATGCACTCTTTATATAGACTCTGCAGACAGTTTGCTGTAATACACTGTTTATATAGACTCTGTAGACAGTTTGCTGTAATGCACTGTTTATATAGACTCTGCAGACAGTTTGCTGTAATGCGCTGTTAATATAGACTCTGTAGATAGACTGATTGATAGAGCGCTGTTTATAAAGACTCTATAGACTGATTGCTGCAATGCCCTGTTTATATAGACTCTGCAGACAGATTGCTGAAATGCGTTGTATATATAGACTCTGTAGACTGATTGCTGTAATGCGCTGTTTATATAGACTCTGTAGACTGATTGCTGCAATGCCCTGTTTATATAGACTCTGCAGACAGATTGCTGAAATGCGTTGTATATATAGACTCTGTAGACTGATTGCTATAGAGCGCTGTTTATATAGACTCTGTAGACTGATTGCTGTAATGCACAGTTTATATAGACTCTGTAGACTGCTTGCTGTAATGCGCTGTTTATAAAGACTGTAGATTGATTGCTGTAATGCACTGTTTATATAGACTCTGCAGACAGTTTGCTGTAATTCACTGTTTATATAGACTCTGTAGACTGATTGCTGTAATGCGCTGTTTATAAAGACTGTGTAGACTGATTGCAGTAATGCACTGTTTATATAGACTCTGTAATAAGTTTGCTGTAATGCGCTGTTTATATAGACTCTGTCGAATGTTTGCTGTAATGCACTGTTTATATCGACTCTGTAGACAAATTGCTGTAATGCACTGTTTATATACACTCAGTAGACTGATTGCTGTATTGCACTGTTTATATAGACTCTGTAGACTGTTTGCTGTAGTGCACTGTTTATATAGACTCTGTAGACTGATTGCTGTAATGCACAGTTTATATAGACTCTGTAAACAGTTTGCTGTAATACACTGTTTATATAGAGTCTGTCGACTGTTTGCTGTAATGCACTGTTTATATAGACTCTGTCGACTGTTTGCTGTAATGCACAGTTTATTTAGACTCTGTAGACAGTTTGCTGTAATACACTGTTTATATAGAGTCTGTCGACTGTTTGCTGTAATGCACTGTTTATATAGACTCTGTCGACTGTTTGCTGTAATGCACAGTTTATTTAGACTCTGTAGACAGTTTGCTGTAATGCACTGTTTATATAGATTCTTTAGACAGTTTGCTGCAATGCACTGTTTATATAGACTCTGTGGACAGTTTTCTGTAATGTACTGTCTATATAGACTCTGTACACAGTTTGCTGTAATGCACTGTTTATATATATACTCTGTAGACAGTTTGCTGCAATGCACTCTTTATTTCGACTCTGTGGACAGTTTTCTGTAATGTACTGTCTATATAGACTCTGTACACAGTTTGCTGTAATGCACTGTTTATATATATACTCTGTAGACAGTTTGCTGTAATGCACTCTTTATATAGACTCTGTGGCCTGATTGCTGTAATGCACTGTTTATATAGAATCTGTAGAATGATTGCTGTACTGCACTGTTTAGATAGACACTGCAGACTGTTTGCTGTAATGCACTGTTTATATAGACTCTGAAGACTGTTTGCTGTAATGCACTATTTATATAGACTCTGTAGACAGTTTGCTGTAATACACTTTTTATCTAGACTCTGTCGACTGTTTGATGTAATGCACAGTTTATATAGACTCTGTAGACAGTTTGCTGTAATGCACTGTTTATATAGATTCTGTAGACAGTTTGCTGCAATGCACTGTTTATATAGACTCTGTGGACAGTTTTCTGTAATGTACTGTTTATATAGACTCTGTACACAGTTTGCTGTAATGCACTGTTTATATAGACTCTTTAAACATTTTGCTGTAATACACTGTTTATATACACTCTGTAGACTGTTTGCTGTAATGCACTGTTTATATAGACTCTGTAGACAGTTTGCTGTAATACATTGTTTATATAGACTCTGCAGACAGTTTGCTGCAATGCGCTGTTTATATAGACTCTGTCGATAGACTGATTGATAGCGCGCTGTTTATATAGACTCCGTGGACTGATTGCTGTAATGCGCTGTTTAGATAGACTCTGTAGATTGATTGCTGCAATGCACTGTTTATATACACTCTGCAGACAGTTTGCTGTAATGCGTTGTTTATATAGACTCTGTTGACTGATTGCTGTAATGCACTGTTTATATCGACTCTGCAGACTGATTGCTGTAATGCACTATTTATATAGACTCTGTAGACTGATTGCTGTAATGCACTGTTTATATCGACTCTGCAGACTGATTGCTGTAATGCACGGTTTTTATAGACTCTGTGGACTGTTTGCTGTAACGCACAGTCTATATGGACTCTGCAAACAGTTTGCTCTAATACGCTGTTTATATAGAGTCTGTCGACTGTTTGCTGTAATGCACTCTTTATATAGACCCTGCAGACTGTCTGCTGTAATGCACTGTTTATATAGACTCTATCGACTGTTTGCTGTAATGCACTGTTTATATAGACTCTGTAGACTTTTTGCTGCAATACATTGTTTATATAGACTCTGTAGACAGTTTGCTGTTATGCATTGTTTATATAGACTCTGTAGACAGTTTGCTATAATGCGCAGTTTATATAGACTCTGTAGACTTTTTGCTGTAATACACTGTATCTAAAGGCTCTGTGGACTGTTTGCTGTAATGCACTGTTTATATAGACTCTGTAGACTGTTTGCTGTAATGCACTGTTTATATAGACTCTGTCGACAGTTTGCTGTAATGCACTGTTTATATAGACTCTGTAGACTGTTTGCTGTAATGCACTGTTTATATAGACTCTGTCGACAGTTTGCTGTAATGCACTGTTTATATAGACTCTGCAGACAGTTTGCTGTAATGCGCTGTTTATATGGACTCTGTAGACTCATTGCTGTAAAGCGCTATTTATATAGAGCCTGCAGACAGTTTGCTGTCATGCACTGTTTATATAGACTCTGTAGACAGTTTGCTGCATTGCACTGTTTATATAGACTCTGTAGACAGTATGCTGTAATGCACTGTTTATATATACTCTGTAGACAGTTTACTGTAATGCACTGTTTATATAGACTCTGTGGACTGTTTGCTGTAATGCGTTGTTTATCTAGACTCTGTAGACTGTTTGCTGTAATGCACTGTTTATATAGACTGTAGACAATTTGCTGTAAAGCACTGTTTTTATAGACTCTGTGGACAGTTTGCTGTCATGCACTGTTTCTATAGACTCTGTAGACAGTTTGCTGTAATGCACTGTTTATATAGACTCTGTAGACTGTTTGCTGTAATGCACTGTTTATATAGATTCTGCAGACTGATTGCTGTAATGCACTCTTTATATAAACTCTGTAGACAGTTTGCTGTAATACACTGTTTATATAGACTCTGTAGACAGTTTGCTGTAATGCGCTGTTAATATAGACTCTGTAGATAGACTGATTGATAGAGCGCTGTTTATAAAGACTCTATAGACTGATTGCTGTAATGCGCTGTTTATATAGACTCTGTAGACTGATCGCTGCAATGCCCTGCTTATATAGACTCTGCAGACAGATTGCTGAAATGCGTTGTATATATAGACTCTGTAGACTGATTGCTATAGAGCGCTGTTTATATAGACTCTGTAGACTGATTGCTGTAATGCACTGTTTATATAGACTCGGTAGACTGCTTGCTGTAATGCGCTGTTTATAAAGACTGTAGACTTATTGCTGTAATGCACTGTTTATATAGACTCTGCAGACAGTTTGCTGTAATTCAATGTTTATATAGACTCTGCAGACAGTTTGCTGTAATGCACTGTTTATATAGACTCTGTAGACTGATTGCTGTCATGCACTGTTTATAAAGACTGTGTAGACTGATTGCAGTAATGCACTGTTTATATAGACTCTGTAATAAGTTTGCTGTAATGCGCTGTTTATATAGACTCTGTCGACTGTTTGCTGTAATGCACAGTTTATATGGACTCTGTGGACAGTTTGCTGTAATGCACTGTTTATATAGATTCTGTAGACAGTTTGCTGTAATGCACTGTTTATATATATACTCTGTAGACAGTTTGCTATAATGCACAGTTTATATAGACTCTTCAAATAGTTTGCTGTAATACACTGTTTATATACACTCTGTATATTGTTTGCTGTAATACACTGTTTATATAGACTCTGCAGACTGTTTGCTGTAATGCACTGTTCATATAGACTCTGGAGACAGTTTGCTGTAATGCACTCTTTATATAAACTCTGTAGACAGTTTGCTGTAATACATTGTTTATATAGACTCTGCAGACAGTTTGCTGCAATGCACTCTTTATATAGCCTCTGCAGACAGTTTGTTGTAATGCGCTGTTTATATCGACTCTGTAGATAGACTGATTGATAGAGCGCTGTTTATATAGACTTTGTAGACTGATTGCTGTAATGCGCTGTTTATATAGACTCTGTAGACTGATTGCTGCAATGCACTGTTTATATACAATCTGCAGACAGTTTGCTGTAATGCGTTGTTTATATAGACTCTGTTGACTGATTGCTATAGAGCGCTGTTTATATAGACTCTGTCGACTGATTGCTGTAATGCACTGTTTATATAGACTCTGTAGACTGATTGCTGTAATGCACTGTTTATATTGACTCTGTAGACAGTTTGCTGCAATGCGTTGTTTATATAGACTCTGTAGACAGTTTGCTGTAATGCACTGTCTATATAGACTCTGCAGACAGTTTGCTGTAATGCGCTGTTTATATAGACTCTGTAGACTCATTGCTGTAAAGCGCTATTTATATAGAGCCTGTAGACAGTTTGCTGTTATGCACTGTTTATATAGACTCTGTAGACAGTTTGCTGCCTTGCACTGTTTGTATAGACTCTGTAGACAGTATGCTGTAATGCACTGTTTATCTATACTGTGTAGAGAGTTTGCTGTAATGCACTGTTTATATAGACTCTGTAGACTGTTTGCTGTAATGCGTTGTTTATATAGACTCTGTAGACTGTTTGCTGTAATGCACTGTTTTTTAGACTCTGTAGACTGTTTGCTGTAATGCACTGTTTATATAGACTGTAGACAATTTGCTGTAAAGCACTGTTTTTATAGACTCTGTGGACAGTTTGCTGTCATGCACTGTTTATATAGACTCTGTAGACAGTTTGCTGTAATGCACTGTTTATATAGACTCTGTAGACTGTTTGCTGTAATGCACTGTTTATATAGATTCTGTAGACTGATTGCTGTAATGCACTCTTTATATAGACTCTGCAGACAGTTTGCTGTAATACACTGTTTATATAGACTCTGTAGACAGTTTGCTGTAATGCACTGTTTATATAGACTCTGCAGACAGTTTGCTGTAATGCGCTGTTAATATAGACTCTGTAGATAGACTGATTGATAGAGCGCTGTTTATAAAGACTCTATAGACTGATTGCTGCAATGCCCTGTTTATATAGACTCTGCAGACAGATTGCTGAAATGCGTTGTATATATAGACTCTGTAGACTGATTGCTGTAATGCGCTGTTTATATAGACTCTGTAGACTGATTGCTGCAATGCCCTGTTTATATAGACTCTGCAGACAGATTGCTGAAATGCGTTGTATATATAGACTCTGTAGACTGATTGCTATAGAGCGCTGTTTATATAGACTCTGTAGACTGATTGCTGTAATGCACAGTTTATATAGACTCTGTAGACTGCTTGCTGTAATGCGCTGTTTATAAAGACTGTAGATTGATTGCTGTAATGCACTGTTTATATAGACTCTGCAGACAGTTTGCTGTAATTCACT
Organism: Pristiophorus japonicus; assembly: GCF_044704955.1. NCBI lineage: Eukaryota > Metazoa > Chordata > Chondrichthyes > Pristiophoridae > Pristiophorus > Pristiophorus japonicus. Next base: position 72,509 of record NW_027254393.1, on the reverse strand, counting down.
GTTTATATAGACTCTGTAGACTGATTGCTGTAATGCGCTGTTTATAAAGACTGTGTAGACTGATTGCAGTAATGCACTGTTTATATAGACTCTGTAATAAGTTTGCTGTAATGCGCTGTTTATATAGACTCTGTCGAATGTTTGCTGTAATGCACTGTTTATATCGACTCTGTAGACAAATTGCTGTAATGCACTGTTTATATACACTCAGTAGACTGATTGCTGTATTGCACTGTTTATATAGACTCTGTAGACTGTTTGCTGTAGTGCACTGTTTATATAGACTCTGTAGACTGATTGCTGTAATGCACAGTTTATATAGACTCTGTAAACAGTTTGCTGTAATACACTGTTTATATAGAGTCTGTCGACTGTTTGCTGTAATGCACTGTTTATATAGACTCTGTCGACTGTTTGCTGTAATGCACAGTTTATTTAGACTCTGTAGACAGTTTGCTGTAATACACTGTTTATATAGAGTCTGTCGACTGTTTGCTGTAATGCACTGTTTATATAGACTCTGTCGACTGTTTGCTGTAATGCACAGTTTATTTAGACTCTGTAGACAGTTTGCTGTAATGCACTGTTTATATAGATTCTTTAGACAGTTTGCTGCAATGCACTGTTTATATAGACTCTGTGGACAGTTTTCTGTAATGTACTGTCTATATAGACTCTGTACACAGTTTGCTGTAATGCACTGTTTATATATATACTCTGTAGACAGTTTGCTGCAATGCACTCTTTATTTCGACTCTGTGGACAGTTTTCTGTAATGTACTGTCTATATAGACTCTGTACACAGTTTGCTGTAATGCACTGTTTATATATATACTCTGTAGACAGTTTGCTGTAATGCACTCTTTATATAGACTCTGTGGCCTGATTGCTGTAATGCACTGTTTATATAGAATCTGTAGAATGATTGCTGTACTGCACTGTTTAGAAAGACACTGCAGACTGTTTGCTGTAATGCACTGTTTATATAGACTCTGAAGACTGTTTGCTGTAATGCACTATTTATATAGACTCTGTAGACAGTTTGCTGTAATACACTTTTTATCTAGACTCTGTCGACTGTTTGATGTAATGCACAGTTTATATAGACTCTGTAGACAGTTTGCTGTAATGCACTGTTTATATAGATTCTGTAGACAGTTTGCTGCAATGCACTGTTTATATAGACTCTGTGGACAGTTTTCTGTAATGTACTGTTTATATAGACTCTGTACACAGTTTGCTGTAATGCACTGTTTATATAGACTCTTTAAACATTTTGCTGTAATACACTGTTTATATACACTCTGTAGACTGTTTGCTGTAATGCACTGTTTATATAGACTCTGTAGACAGTTTGCTGTAATACATTGTTTATATAGACTCTGCAGACAGTTTGCTGCAATGCGCTGTTTATATAGACTCTGTCGATAGACTGATTGATAGCGCGCTGTTTATATAGACTCCGTGGACTGATTGCTGTAATGCGCTGTTTAGATAGACTCTGTAGATTGATTGCTGCAATGCACTGTTTATATACACTCTGCAGACAGTTTGCTGTAATGCGTTGTTTATATAGACTCTGTTGACTGATTGCTGTAATGCACTGTTTATATCGACTCTGCAGACTGATTGCTGTAATGCACTATTTATATAGACTCTGTAGACTGATTGCTGTAATGCACTGTTTATATCGACTCTGCAGACTGATTGCTGTAATGCACGGTTTTTATAGACTCTGTGGACTGTTTGCTGTAACGCACAGTCTATATGGACTCTGCAAACAGTTTGCTCTAATACGCTGTTTATATAGAGTCTGTCGACTGTTTGCTGTAATGCACTCTTTATATAGACCCTGCAGACTGTCTGCTGTAATGCACTGTTTATATAGACTCTGTCGACTGTTTGCTGTAATGCACTGTTTATATAGACTCTGTAGACTTTTTGCTGCAATACATTGTTTATATAGACTCTGTAGACAGTTTGCTGTTATGCATTGTTTATATAGACTCTGTAGACAGTTTGCTATAATGCGCAGTTTATATAGACTCTGTAGACTTTTTGCTGTAATACACTGTATCTAAAGGCTCTGTGGACTGTTTGCTGTAATGCACTGTTTATATAGACTCTGTAGACTGTTTGCTGTAATGCACTGTTTATATAGACTCTGTCGACAGTTTGCTGTAATGCACTGTTTATATAGACTCTGTAGACTGTTTGCTGTAATGCACTGTTTATATAGACTCTGTCGACAGTTTGCTGTAATGCACTGTTTATATAGACTCTGCAGACAGTTTGCTGTAATGCGCTGTTTATATGGACTCTGTAGACTCATTGCTGTAAAGCGCTATTTATATAGAGCCTGCAGACAGTTTGCTGTCATGCACTGTTTATATAGACTCTGTAGACAGTTTGCTGCATTGCACTGTTTATATAGACTCTGTAGACAGTATGCTGTAATGCACTGTTTATATATACTCTGTAGACAGTTTACTGTAATGCACTGTTTATATAGACTCTGTGGACTGTTTGCTGTAATGCGTTGTTTATCTAGACTCTGTAGACTGTTTGCTGTAATGCACTGTTTATATAGACTGTAGACAATTTGCTGTAAAGCACTGTTTTTATAGACTCTGTGGACAGTTTGCTGTCATGCACTGTTTCTATAGACTCTGTAGACAGTTTGCTGTAATGCACTGTTTATATAGACTCTGTAGACTGTTTGCTGTAATGCACTGTTTATATAGATTCTGCAGACTGATTGCTGTAATGCACTCTTTATATAAACTCTGTAGACAGTTTGCTGTAATACACTGTTTATATAGACTCTGTAGACAGTTTGCTGTAATGCGCTGTTAATATAGACTCTGTAGATAGACTGATTGATAGAGCGCTGTTTATAAAGACTCTATAGACTGATTGCTGTAATGCGCTGTTTATATAGACTCTGTAGACTGATCGCTGCAATGCCCTGCTTATATAGACTCTGCAGACAGATTGCTGAAATGCGTTGTATATATAGACTCTGTAGACTGATTGCTATAGAGCGCTGTTTATATAGACTCTGTAGACTGATTGCTGTAATGCACTGTTTATATAGACTCTGTAGACTGCTTGCTGTAATGCGCTGTTTATAAAGACTGTAGACTTATTGCTGTAATGCACTGTTTATATAGACTCTGCAGACAGTTTGCTGTAATTCACTGTTTATATAGACTCTGTAGACTGATTGCTGTCATGCACTGTTTATAAAGACTGTGTAGACTGATTGCAGTAATGCACTGTTTATATAGACTCTGTAATAAGTTTGCTGTAATGCGCTGTTTATATAGACTCTGTCGAATGTTTGCTGTAATGCACTGTTTATATCGACTCTGTAGACAAATTGCTGTAATGCACTGTTTATATACACTCAGTAGACTGATTGCTGTAATGCACTGTTTATATAGACTCTGTAGACTGATTGCTGTATTGCACTGTTTATATAGACTCTGTAGACTGTTTGCTGTAGTGCATTGTTTATATAGACTCTGTAGACTGATTGCTGTAATGCACAGTTTATATAGACTCTGTGAACAGTTTGCTGTAATACACTGTTTATATAGAGTCTGTCGACTGTTTGCTGTAATGCACTGTTTATATAGACTCTGTCGACTGATTGCTGTAATGCACTGTTTATATAGACTGCAGACTGATTGCAGTATTGCACTGTTAATATAGACTCTGTAGACTGTTTGCTGTAATGCACTGTTTATATAGACTCTGAATACTGTTTGCTGTAATGCACTATTCATATTGACTCTGTAGTCAGTTTGCTGTAATACACTTTTTATATAGACTCTGTCGACTGTTTGCTGTAATGCACAGTTTATATAGACTCTGCAGACAGTTTGCTGTAATGCACTGTTTATATAGATTCTTTAGACAGTTTGCTGCAATGCACTGTTTATATAGACTCTGTGGACAGTTTTCTGTAATTTACTGTCTATATAGACTCTGTACACAGTTTGCTGTAATGCACTGTTTATATATATACTCTGTAGACAGTTTGCTGTAATGCACTCTTTATATAGACTCTGTGGACTGATTGCTGTAATGCACTGTTTATATAGAATCTGTAGAATGATTGCTGTACTGCACTGTTTATATAGACACTGCAGACTGTTTGCTGTAATGCACTGTTTATATAGACTCTGAAGACTGTTTGCTGTAATGCACTCTTTATATAGACTCTGTGGACTGATTGCTGTAATGCACTGTTTATATAGAATCTGTAGAATGATTGCTGTACTGCACTGTTTATATATACTCTGTAGACTGTTTGCTGTAATGCACTGTTTATATAGACTCTGTCGACAGTTTGCTGTAATGCACTGTTTATATAGACTCAGTAGACTGTTTGCTGTAATGCACTGTATATAGACTCTGCAGACAGTTTGCTGTAATGCACTGTCTATATGGACTCTGGAGACAGTTTCCTGTAATGCACTGTTGATATAGACTCTGTAGACAGTGTGCTGTAATGCGCTGTTTATATACACTCTCTAGACTGTTTGCTGTAATGCACTGTTTATATAGACTCTGGAGACAGTTTCCTGTAATGCACTGTTGATATAGACTCTGTAGACAGTTTGCTGTAATGCACTGTTTATATAGACTCTGTAGACAGTTTGCTGTAATGCACTGTTTATATAGACTCTGTGGACAGTTTGCTGTAATGCACTGTTTATATAGTCTCGTTAGACAGTTTGCTGTAATGCACTGTTTATATAGACTCTGTACACAGTTTGCTGTAATGCACTGTTTATATAGATTCTGGAGACAGTTTCCTGTAATGCACTGTTTATATAGACTCTGTAGACAGTTTGCTGTAATGCACTGTTGATATAGACTCTGTAGACAGTTTGCTGTAAAGCACTGTTTATATAGGCTCTGTGGACACTTTGCTGTAATGCACTGTTTATATAGCCTCTGCAGACTGTTTGCTGTAATTCACTGTTCATAGAGACTCTGAAGACAGTTTGCTGTAATGCACTCTTTATATAGACTCTGTAGATAGACTGATTGATAGAGCGCTGTTTATATAGACTTTGTAGACTGTTTGCTGTAATGCGCTGTTTATATACACTCTCTGGACTGTTTGCTGTAATGCACTGTTTATATAGACTCTGGAGGCAGTTTCCTGTAATGCACTGTTTATATAGACTCTGTAGACAGTTTGCTGTAATGCACTGTTGATATAGACTCTGTAGACGGTTTGCTGTAAAGCACTGTTTATATCGACTCTGTGGACAGTTTGCTGTAATGCACTGTTTATATAGTCTCGTTAGACAGTTTGCTGTAATGCACTGTTTATATAGACTCTGTACACAGTTTGCTGTAATGCACTGTTTATATAGATTCTGTAGACAGTTTGCTGCAATGCACTGTTTATATAGACTCTGTGGGCAGTTTTCTGTAATGTACTGTTTATATGGACTCTGAAGATCGACTGATTGATAGAGCGCTGTTTATATAGACTTTGTAGACTGTTTGCTGTAATGCGCTGTTTATATATATACTCTGTAGACAGTTTGCTCTAATGCACAGTTTATATAGACTCTTTAAACAGTTTGCTGTAATACACTGTTTATATACACTCTGTGGACTGTTTGCTGTAATGCACTGTTGATATAGACTCTGTAGACAGTTTGCTGTAAAGTACTGTTGATATAGACTCTGTAGACAGTTTGCTGTAATACATTGTTCATATAGACTCTGCAGACAGTTTGCTGTAATGCACTCTTTATATAGCCTCTGCAGACAGTTTGCTGTAATATATTGTTTATATAGCCTCTGCAGACAGTTTGCTGTAATGCGCTGTTTATATAGACTCTGTGGATCGACTGATTGATAGAGCGCTGTTTATATAGACTTTGTAGACTGATTGCTGTAATGCGCTGTTTATGTAGACTCTGGAGACTGATTGCTGCAATGCACTGTTTATATAGACTCTGGAGACTGATTGCTGCAATGCACTCTTTATATAGCGTCTGCAGACAGTTTGCTGTAATGCGCTGTTTATATAGACTCTGTAGATAGACTGATTGATCGAGTGCTGTTTATATAGACTTTGTAGACTGATTGCTGTAATGCACTGTTTATATAGACTCTGTAGACTGATTGCTGCAATGCACTGTTTATATACACTCTGTAGACAGTTTGCTGTAATGCACTGTTTATATAGCATCTGTGGACTGATTGCTGTAATGCGCTGTTTAGAAAGACTCGGTAAAAGGTTTGCTGTAATGCACTGTTTATATAGATTCTGTCGACTGTTTGCTGTAATGCACTGTCTATATAGACTCTGTAGACAGTTTGCTGTAATGCAGTGTTTATATAGACTCTGCAGACAGTTTGCTGTAATGCACTGTTTATATAGACTCTGTCGACTGATTGCTGTAATGCACATTTTTTTAGACTGTAGACTGATTGCTGTATTGCACTGTTTATATAGACTCTGTAGACTGTTTGCTGTAATGCACTGTTTATATAGACTCAGAAGACTGTTTGCTGTAATGCACTATTTATATAGACTCTGTAGACTGTTTGCTGTAATGCACTGTTTATATAGACTCTGAAGACTGTTTGCTGTAATGCACTATTTATATAGACTCTGTAGACAGTTTGCTGTAATGCACTGTTTATATAGACTCTGTAGACTGTTTGCTGTAATGCACTGTTTATATAGACTCTGAAGACTGTTTGCTGCAATGCACTATTTATATAGACTCTGTAGACAGTTTGCTGTAATGCACTTTTTATATAGACTCTGTCGACTGTTTGCTGTAATGCACAGTTTATATAGACTCTGTAGACTGTTTGCTGTAATGCACTGTTTATATAGATTCTGTAGACAGTTTGCTGCAATGCACTGTTTATATAGACTCTGTGGACAGTTTTCTGTAATGTACTGTCTAAATTGACTCTGTACACAGTTTGCTGTAATGCACTGTTTATATATATACTCTGTAGAAAGTTTGCTGCAATGCACTCTTTATATAGACTCTGTAGATAGTTTGCTGTAATGCACTGTTTATATAGACTCTGAAGACTGTTTGCTGTAATGCACTATTTATATGGACTCTGTAGACAGTTTTCTATAATACACTTTTTATCTAGACTCTGTCGACTGTTTGCTGTAATGCACAGTTTATATAGACTCTGTAGACAGTTTGCTGTAATGCACTGTTTATATAGATTCTGTAGACAGTTTGCTGCAATGCACTGTTTATATAGACTCTGTGGACAGTTTTTTGTAATGTACTGTTTATATAGACTCTGTACACAGTTTGCTGTAATGCACTGTTTATATATATACTCTGTAGACAGTTTGCTATAATGCACAGTTTATATATACTCTTCAAATAGTTTGCTGTGATACACTGTTTATATACACTCTGTAGACTGTTTGCTGTAATGCACTGTTCATATAGACTCTGCAGACTGTTTGCTGTAATGCACTGTTCATATAGACTCTGGAGACAGTTTGGTGTAATGCACTCTTTATAAAGACTCTGTAGACAGTTTGCTGTAATACATTCTTTATATAGACTCTGCAGACAGTTTGCTGCAATGCACTCTTTATATAGCCTCTGCAGACTGTTTGCTGTAATGCGCTGTTTATATTGACGCTGTAGATAGACTGATTGATAGAGCGCTGTTTATATAGACTTTGTAGACTGATTGCTGTAATGCGCTGTTTATATCGACTCTGTAGACTGATTGCTGCAATGCACTGTTTATATACACTCTGCAGACAGTTTGCTGTAATGCACTGTTTATATAGACTCTGTGGACTGATTGCTGTAATGCACTGTTTATATAGAATCTGTAGAATGATTGCTGTGCTGCACTGTTTATATAGACTCTGTAAACAGTTTGCTGAAATGCACTGTTTATATAGAGTCTGTCGACTCTTTGCTGTAATGCACTGTTTTCTAGACTCTGTCGACTGTTTGCTGTAATGCACTGTTTATATAGACTCTGTGGACAGTTTGCTGAAATACACTGTTTATATAGACTCTGTAGACTGTTTGCTGAAATGCACTGTTTATATAGACTCTGTAGACTGTTTGCTGTAATGCACTGTTTATATAGACTCTGTAGACTGTTTGCTGTAATGCACTGTTTATATAGACTCTGTCGACAGTTTGCTGTAATGCACAGTTTATATAGACTCTGCAGACAGTTTGCTGTCATGCACTGTTTATATAGACTCTGCAGACAGTTTGCTGTAATGCACTGTTTATATAGACTCTGTCGACTGATTGCTGTAATGCACTGTTTATATCGACTGCAGACTGATTGCTGTATTGCACTGTTTATAAAGACTCTGTAGACAGTTTGCTGTAATGCACTGTTTATATAGACTCTGTAGACTGTTTGCTGTAATGCACTGTTTATATAGACTCTGAAGACTGTTTGCTGTAATGCACTATTTATATAGACTCTGTAGACAGTTTGCTGTAATACACTTTTTATATAGACTCTGACGACTGTTTGCTGTAATGCACAGTTTACATAGACTCTGCAGACAGTTTGCTGTAATGCACTGTTTATATAGATTCTTTAGACAGTTTGCTGCAATGCACTGTTTATATAGACTCTGTGGACAGTTTTCTGTAATGTACTGTCTATATAGACTCTGTACACAGTTTGCTGTAATGCACTGTTTATATATATACTCTGTAGACAGTTTGCTGTAATGCACTCTTTATATAGACTCTGTGGACTGATTGCTGTAATGCACTGTTTATATAGAATCTGTAGAATGATTGCTGTACTGCACTGTTTATATAGACACTGCAGACTGTTTGCTGTAATGCACTGTTTATATAGAATCTGAAGACTGTTTGCTATAATGCACTATTTATATAGACTCTGTAGACTGTTTGCTGTAATGCACTGTATATAGACTCTGCAGACAGTTTGCTGTAATGCACTGTCTATATAGACTCTGCAGACAGTTTGCTGTAATGCGCTGTTTATATAGACTCTGTAGACTCATTGCTGTAAAGCGCTATTTATATAGACTCTGTAGACTCATTGCTGTAAAGCGCTATTTATATAGAGCCTGTAGACAGTTTGCTGTCATGCACTGTTTATATAGACTCTGTAGACAGTTTGCTGCATTGCACTGTTTATATATACTCTGTAGACAGTTTGCTGTAATGCACTATTTATATAGACTCTGTAGACTGTTTGCTGTAATGCGTTGTTTATATAGACTCTGTAGACTGTTTGCTGTAATGCACTGTTTTTTAGACTCTGTAGACTGTTTGCTGTAATGCACTGTTTTTATAGACTGTAGACAATTTGCTGTAAAGCACTGTTTTTATAGACTCTGTGGACAGTTTTCTGTCATGCACTGTTTATATAGACTCTGTAGACAGTTTGCTGTAATGCACTGTTTATATAGACTCTGTAGACTGTTTGCTGTAATGCACTGTTTATATAGATTCTGTAGACTGATTGCTGTAATGCACTCTTTATATAGACTCTGTAGACAGTTTGCTGTAATACACTGTTTATATAGACTCTGTAGACAGTTTGCTGTAATGCACTGTTTATATAGACTCTGCAGACAGTTTGCTGTAATGCGCTGTTAATATAGACTCTGTAGATAGACTGATTGATAGAGCGCTGTTTATAAAGACTCTATAGACTGATTGCTGTAATGCGCTGTTTATATAGACTCTGCAGACAGATTGCTGAAATGCGTTGTATATATAGACTCTGTAGACTGATTGCTATAGAGCGCTGTTTATATAGACTCTGTAGACTGATTGCTGTAATGCACTGTTTATAAAGACTGTAGATTGATTGCTGTAATGCACTGTTTATATAGACTCTGCAGACAGTTTGCTGTAATTCACTGTTTATATAGACTCTGTAGACTGATTGCTGTAATGCGCTGTTTATAAAGACTGTGTAGACTGATTGCAGTAATGCACTGTTTATATAGACTCTGTAATAAGTTTGCTGTAATGCGCTGTTTATATAGACTCTGTCGAATGTTTGCTGTAATGCACTGTTTATATCGACTCTGTAGACAAATTGCTGTAATGCACTGTTTATATACACTCAGTAGACTGATTGCTGTAATGCACTGTTTGTACAGACTCTGTAGACTGATGGCTGTATTGCACTGTTTATATAAACTCTGTAGACTGTTTGCTGTAGTGCACTGTTTATTTCGACTCTGTAGACTGATTGCTGTAATGCACAGTTTATATAGACTCTGTAAACAGTTTGCTGTAATACACTTTTATATAGAGTCTGTCGACTGTTTGCTGTAATGCACTGTTTATATAGACTCTGTCGACTGATTGCTGTAATGCACTGTTTATGTAGACTGCAGACTGATTGCTGTATTGCACTGTTTATATAGACTCTGTAGACTGTTTGCTATAATGCACTGTTTATATAGACTCTGAAGACTGTTTGCTGTAATGCACTATTTATATAGACTCTGTAGACAGTTTGCTGTAATACACTTTTTATATAGACTCTGTCGACTGTTTGCTGTAATGCACAGTTTATATAGACTCTGCAGACAGTTTGCTGTAATGCACTGTTTATATAGATTCTTTAGACAGTTTGCTGCAATGCACTGTTTATATAGACTCTGTGGACAGTTTTCTGTAATGTACTGTCTATATAGACTCTGTACACAGTTTGCTGTAATGCACTGTTTATATATATACTCTGTAGACAGTTTGCTGTAATGCACTCTTTCTATAGACTCTGTAGACAGTTTGCTGTAATGCACTGTTTATATAGACTCTGAAGACTGTTTGCTGTAATGCACTATTTATATAGACTCTGTAGGCAGTTTGCTGTAATACACTTTTTATATAGACTCTGTCGACTGTTTGCTGTAATGCACAGTTTATATGGACTCTGTAGACAGTTTGCTGTAATGCACTGTTTATATAGATTTTGTAGACAGTTTGCTGCAATGCACTGTTTATATAGACTCTGTGGACAGTTTTTTGTAATGTACTGTTTATATAGACTCTGTACACAGTTTGCTGTAATGCACTGTTTATATATATACTCTGTAGACAGTTTGCTATAATGCACAGTTTATATAGACTCTTCAAATAGTTTGCTGTAATACACTGTTTATATACACTCTGTAGACTGTTTGCTGTAATACACTGTTGATATAGACTCTGCAGACTGTTTGCTGTAATGCACTGTTCATATAGACTCTGGAGACAGTTTGCTGTAATGCACTCTTTATATAGACTCTGTAGACAGTTTGCTGTAATACATTGTTTATATAGACTCTGCAGACAGTTTGCTGCAATACACTTTTTATATAGCCTCTGCAGACAGTTTGCTGTAATGCGCTGTTTATATAGACTCTGTAGATAGACTGATTGATAGAGCGCTGTTTATATAGACTTTGTAGACTGATTGCTATAATGCGCTGTTTATATAGACTCTGTAGACTGATTGCTGCAATGCACTGTTTATATACACTCTGCAGACAGTTTGCTGTAATGCGTTGTTTCTCTCGACTCTGTTGACTGATTGCTATAGAGCGCTGTTTATATAGACTCTGTAGACTGATTACTGTAATGCAGTGCTTTTATAGACTCTGTAGACAGTTTGCTGTAATGCCCTGTTTATATAGACTCTGTGGACTGATTGCTGTAATGTGCTGTTTATATAGACTCGGTAAAAAGTTTGCTGTAATGCGCTGTTTATATAGACTCTGTAGACAGTTTGCTGTAATGCACTGTCTATATAGACTCTGGAGACAGTTTGCTGTAATGCAGTGTTTATATAGACTCTGCAGACAGTTTGCTGTAACGCACTGTTTATATCGACTCTGTGGACTGATTGCTGCAATGCGCTGTTTATATAGATTCTGTAGAATGATTGCTGTACTGCACTGTTTATATAGACACTGTAGACTGTTTGCTGTAATGCAATGTTTATATAGACTCTGAAGTCTGTTTGCTGTAATGCACTTTTTATATAGACTCTGTAGACAGTTTGCTGTAATACACTTATTATCTAGACTCTGTCGACTGTTTGATGTAATGCACAGTTTATATAGACTCTGTAGACAGTTTGCTGTAATGCACTGTTTATATAGATTCTGTAGACAGTTTGCTGCAATGCACTGTTTATATAGACTCTGTGGACAGTTTTCTGTAATGTACTGTTGATATAGACTCTGTACACAGTTTGCTGTAATGCACTGTTTATATTTCTACTCTGTAGACAGTTTGCTGTCATGCACAGTTTATATAGACTCTTTAAACATTTTGCTGTAATACACTGTTTATATACACTCTGTAGACTGTTTGCTGTAATGCACTGTTTATGTAGACTCTGCAGACTGTTTGCTGTAATTCACTGTTCATATAGACTCTGGAGACAGTTTGCTGTAATGCACTCTTTATATAGACTCTGCAGACAGTTTGCTGTAATGCGCTGTTGATATAGACTCTGTTGATAGAATGATTGATAGAGCGCTGTTTATATAGACTCTGTAGACTGATTGCTGCAATGCACTGTTTATATACACTCTGCAGACAGTTTGCTGTAATGCGTTGTTTATATAGACTCTGTTGACTGATTGCTGTCATGCACTTTTTATATAAACTCTGTAGACTGATTGCTGTAATGCACGGTTTTTATACACTCTGTAGACAGTTTGCTGTAATGCACTGTTTATATAGACTCTGTAGACTGATTGCTGTAATGCACTGTTTATATAGACTCTGTAGACTGTTTGCTATAATGCACTGTTTATATAGACTCTGAAGACTGTTTGCTGTAATGCACTATTTATATAGACTCTGTAGACAGTTTGCTGTAATACACTTTTTATATAGACTCTGTCGACTGTTTGCTGTAATGCACAGTTTATATAGACTCTGCAGACAGTTTGCTGTAATGCACTGTTTATATAGATTCTTTAGACAGTTTGCTGCAATGCACTGTTTATATAGACTCTGTGGACAGTTTTCTGTAATGTACTGTCTATATAGACTCTGTACACAGTTTGCTGTAATGCACTGTTTATATATATACTCTGTAGACAGTTTGCTGTAATGCACTCTTTCTATAGACTCTGTAGACAGTTTGCTGTAATGCACTGTTTATATAGACTCTGAAGACTGTTTGCTGTAATGCACTATTTATATAGACTCTGTAGACAGTTTGCTGTAATACACTTTTTATATAGACTCTGTCGACTGTTTGCTGTAATGCACAGTTTATATGGACTCTGTAGACAGTTTGCTGTAATGCACTGTTTATATAGATTTTGTAGACAGTTTGCTGCAATGCACTGTTTATATAGACTCTGTGGACAGTTTTTTGTAATGTACTGTTTATATAGACTCTGTACACAGTTTGCTGTAATGCACTGTTTATATATATACTCTGTAGACAGTTTGCTATAATGCACAGTTTATATAGACTCTTCAAATAGTTTGCTGTAATACACTGTTTATATACACTCTGTAGACTGTTTGCTGTAATACACTGTTGATATAGACTCTGCAGACTGTTTGCTGTAATGCACTGTTCATATAGACTCTGGAGACAGTTTGCTGTAATGCACTCTTTATATAGACTCTGTAGACAGTTTGCTGTAATACATTGTTTATATAGACTCTGCAGACAGTTTGCTGCAATACACTTTTTATATAGCCTCTGCAGACAGTTTGCTGTAATGCGCTGTTTATATAGACTCTGTAGATAGACTGATTGATAGAGCGCTGTTTATATAGACTTTGTAGACTGATTGCTATAATGCGCTGTTTATATAGACTCTGTAGACTGATTGCTGCAATGCACTGTTTATATACACTCTGCAGACAGTTTGCTGTAATGCGTTGTTTCTCTCGACTCTGTTGACTGATTGCTATAGAGCGCTGTTTATATAGACTCTGTAGACTGATTACTGTAATGCAGTGCTTTTATAGACTCTGTAGACAGTTTGCTGTAATGCCCTGTTTATATAGACTCTGTGGACTGATTGCTGTAATGTGCTGTTTATATAGACTCGGTAAAAAGTTTGCTGTAATGCGCTGTTTATATAGACTCTGTAGACAGTTTGCTGTAATGCACTGTCTATATAGACTCTGGAGACAGTTTGCTGTAATGCAGTGTTTATATAGACTCTGCAGACAGTTTGCTGTAACGCACTGTTTATATAGACTCTGTGGACTGATTGCTGCAATGCGCTGTTTATATAGATTCTGTAGAATGATTGCTGTACTGCACTGTTTATATAGACACTGTAGACTGTTTGCTGTAATGCAATGTTTATATAGACTCTGAAGACTGTTTGCTGTAATGCACTTTTTATATAGACTCTGTAGACAGTTTGCTGTAATACACTTATTATCTAGACTCTGTCGACTGTTTGATGTAATGCACAGTTTATATAGACTCTGTAGACAGTTTGCTGTAATGCACTGTTTATATAGATTCTGTAGACAGTTTGCTGCAATGCACTGTTTATATAGACTCTGTGGACAGTTTTCTGTAATGTACTGTTGATATAGACTCTGTACACAGTTTGCTGTAATGCACTGTTTATATTTCTACTCTGTAGACAGTTTGCTGTCATGCACAGTTTATATAGACTCTTTAAACATTTTGCTGTAATACACTGTTTATATACACTCTGTAGACTGTTTGCTGTAATGTACTGTTTATGTAGACTCTGCAGACTGTTTGCTGTAATTCACTGTTCATATAGACTCTGGAGACAGTTTGCTGTAATGCACTCTTTATATAGACTCTGCAGACAGTTTGCTGTAATGCGCTGTTGATATAGACTCTGTTGATAGAATGATTGATAGAGCGCTGTTTATATAGACTCTGTAGACTGATTGCTGCAATGCACTGTTTATATACACTCTGCAGACAGTTTGCTGTAATGCGTTGTTTATATAGACTCTGTTGACTGATTGCTGTCATGCACTTTTTATATAAACTCTGTAGACTGATTGCTGTAATGCACTGTTCATATCGACTCTGCAGACTGATTGCTGTAATGCACGGTTTTTATACACTCTGTAGACAGTTTGCTGTAATGCACTGTTTATATAGACTCTGTAGACTGATTGCTGTAATGCACTGTTTATATAGACTCTGTAGACTGATTGCTGTATTGCAATATTTATATAGACTCTGTAGACTGTTTGCTGTAATGCACAGTTTATATGGACTCTGCAAACAGTTTGCTGTAATACGCTGTTTATATAGAGTCTGTCGACTGTTTGCTGTAATGCACTCTTTATATAGACCCTGCAGACTGTCTGCTGTAATGCACTGTTTATATAGACTCTGTCGACTGTTTGCTGTAATGCACTGTTTATATAGACTCTGTAGATTTTTGCTGTAATGCATTGTTTATATAGACTCTGTAGACAGTTTGCTGCAATGCACTGTTTATATAGACTCTGTAGACTGTTTGCTGTAATGCACTGTTTATATAGACTCTGTCGACAGTTTGCTGTAATGCACTGTTTATATAGACTCTGTAGACTGTTTGCTGTAATGCACTGTATATAAACTCTGCAGATAGTTTGCTGTAATGCATTGTTTATTTCGACTCTGTAGACTGTTTGCTGTAATGCGTTGTTTATATAGACTCTGTGGATTGTTTGCTGTAATGCACTGTTTTTTAGACTCTGTAGACTGTTTGCTGTAATGCACTGTTTATATAGACTGTAGACAATTTGCTGTAAAGCACTGTTTTTATAGACTCTGTGGACAGTTTGCTGTCATGCACTGTTTATATAGACTCTGCAGACAGTTTGCTGTAATGCACTGTTTATATAGATTCTGTAGAGAGATTGCTGTAATGCACAGTTGATATAGACTCTTCAAACATTTTGCTGTAATACACTGTTTATATACACTCTGTAGACTGTTTGCTGTAATGCACTGTTTATATAGACTCTGCAGACTGTTTGCTGTAATTCACTGTTCATATAGACTCTGGAGACAGTTTGCTGTAATGCACTCTTTATGTAGACTCTGCAGACAGTTTGCTGTAATGCACTGTTTATATTTCTACTCTGTAGACAGTTTGCTGTCATGCATAGTTTATATAGACTCTTTAAAAATTTTCTGTAATACACTGTTTAAATACACTCTGTAGACTGTTTGCTGTAATGCACTGTTTATATAGACTCTGCAGACTGTTTGCTGTAATTCACTGTTCATATAGACTCTGGAGACAGTTTGCTGTAATGCACTCTTTATATAGACTCTGCAGACAGTTCGCTGTAATGCGCTGTTTATATAGACTCTGTCGACTGTTTGCTGTAATGCACTATTTATATAGACACTGTAGACTGTTTGCTGTAATGCACTGTTTATATAGACTCTGTAGACTGATTGCTGTAATGCACTGTTTATATAGACACTGTAGACTGTTTGCTGTAATGCACTGTTTATATAGACTCTGTATACAGTTTGCTGTAATGCACTGTTTATATAGACTCTGTAGACTGTTTGCTGTAATGCACTGTTTATATAGACTCTGTAGACTGATTGCTGTACTGCACTGTTTATATAGACTCTGTGGACTGTTTGCTGTAACGCACAGTTTATATAGACTCTGTAAACAGTTTGCTGTAATACGCTGTTTATATAGAGTCTGTCGACTGTTTGCTGTAATACACTCTTGAAATGGACCCTGCAGACTGTCTGCTGTAATGCACTGTTTATATAGACTCTGTCGACAGTTTGCTGTAAAGCACTGTTTATATAGACTCTGTGGACAGTTTGCTGTAATGCACAGTTTATATAGTCTCGATAGACAGTTTGCTGTAATGCACTGTTTATATAGACTCTGTACACAGTTTGCTGTAATGCACTGTTGATATAGACTCTGTAGACAGTTTGCTGTAAAGCACTGTTTATATAGACTCTGTGGACAGTTTGCTGTAATGCACTGTTTATATAGACTCTGCAGACTGTTTGCTGTAATTCACTTTTCATATAGACTCTGAAGACAGTTTGCTGTAATGCACTCTTTATATAGACTCTGTAGATAGACTGATTGATAGAGCGCTGTTTATATAGACTTTGTAGACTGATTGCTGGAATGCGCTGTTTATATAGACTCTGTAGATAGACTGATTGATAGAGCGCTGTTTATATAGACTTTGTAGACTGTTTGCTGTAATGCGCTGTTTATATACACTCTCTAGACTGTTTGCTGTAATGCACTGTTCATATAGACTCTGGAGACAGTTTCCTGTAATGCACTGTTTATATAGACTCTGTAGACAGTTTGCTGTAATGCACTGTTGATATAGACTCTGTAGACAGTTTGCTGTAAAGCACTGTTTATATAGACTCTGTGGACAGTTTGCTGTAATGCACTGTTTATATAGTCTCGTTAGACAGTTTGCTGTAATGCACTGTTTATATAGACTCTGTACACAGTTTGCTGTAATGCACTGTTTATATAGACTCTGTGTGCAGTTTTCTGTAATGTACTGTTTATATAGACTCTGTGGACTGTTTGCTGTAATGCGTTGTTTATATAGACTCTGTAGACTGTTTGCTGTAATGCACTGTTTACATAGACTCTGTAGACAGTTTGCTGTAAAGCACTGTTTATATGGACTGTGGACAGTTTGCTGTAATGCACTGTTTATAAAGACTCTGCAGACTGTTTGCTGTAATTCAATTTTCATATAGACTCTGAAGACAGTTTGCTGTAATGCACTCTTTATATAGACTCTGCAGATAGACTGATTGATAGAGCGCTGTTTATATAGACTTTGTAGACTGATTGCTGTAATGCGCTGTTTATATAGACTCTGTAGATAGACTGATTGATAGAGCGCTGTTTATATAGACTTTGTAGACTGTTTGCTGTAATGCGCTGTTTATATACACTCTCTAGACTGTTTGCTGTAATGCACTGTTTATATAGACTCTGGAGACAGTTTCCTGTAATGCACTGTTTGTATAGACTCTGTAGACAGTTTGCTGTAATGCACTGTTTATATAGACTCTGTAGACTGATTGCTGTAATGCACTGTTTATATAGTCTCGTTAGACAGTTTGCTGTAATGCACTGTTTATATAGACTCTGTACACAGTTTGCTGTAATGCACTGTTTATATCGACTCTGTAGACTGCTTGCTGTAATGCGCTGTTTATAAAGACTGTAGATTGATTGCTGTAATGCACTGTTTATATAGAATCTGCAGACAGTTTGCTGTAATTCACTGTTTATATAGACTCTGTGGACAGTTTGCTGTAATGCACTGTTTATATAGACTCTGCAGACAGTTTGCTGTAATGCGCTGTTAATATAGATTCTGTAGATAGACTGATTGATAGAGCGCTGTTTATAAAGACTTTATAGACTGATTGCTGTAATGCGCTGTTTATAAAGACTGTGTAGACTGATTGCAGCAATGCACTGTTTATATAGACTCTGTAATAAGTTTGCTGTAATGCGCTGTTTATATAGACTCTGTCGAATGTTTGCTGTAATGCACTGTTTATATAGACTCTGTAGACTGATTGCTGTAATGCACAGTTTATATAGACTCTGTAAACAGTTTGCTGTAATACACTGTTTATATAGAGTCTGTCGACTGTTTGCTGTAATGCACTGTTTATATAGACTCTGTCGACTGTTTGCTGTAATGCACTGTTTATATAGACTCTGTGGACAGTTTGCTGAAATACACTGTTTATATAGACTCTGTAGACTGTTTGCTGAAATGCACTGTTTATATAGACTCTGTAGACTTTTTGCTGCAATGCACTGTTTATATAGACTCTGTAGACTGATTGCTGTAATGCATTGTTTATATAAACTCTGTAGACAGTTTGCTGTTATGCACTGTTTATATAGACTCTGTGGACTGATTGCTGTAATGCACTGTTTATATAGACTTTGTAGACAGTTTGCTGTAACACGCTGTTTATATAGAGTATGTGGACTGTTTGCTGCAATGCACTCTTTACATAGACCCTGTAGACTGTTTGCTTTAATGCACTGTTTATATAGACTCTGTCGACAGTTTGCTGCAATGCACTGTATATAGACTCTGCAGACAGTTTGCTGTAATGCACTGTCTATATAGACTCTGCAGACAGTTTGCTGTAATGCGCTGTTAATATAGACTCTGTCGACTGTTTGCTGTAATGCACTGTTTATATAGACTCTGTCGACAGTTTGCTGTAATGCACTGTTTATATAGACTCTGTAGACTGATTGCTGTAATGCGCTGTTTGCAAAGACACTGTAGACTGATTGCTGTAATGTACTGTTTATATAGACTCTGCAGACAGTTTGCTGTAATGCACTGTTTATATAGACTCTGTGGACTGATTGCTGCAATGCACCGTTTATATAGACTCTGTAGACTGATTGCTGTATTGCACTGTTTATATAGACTCTGTAGACTCTTTGCTGTAATGCACTGTTTATATAGACTCTGTGGACTGTTTGCTGTAATGCACAGTTTATATAAACTCTGCAGACTGATTGCTGTAATGCACTGTTTGTATAGACTTTGTAGACTGATTGCTGTAATGCGCTCTTTATAAAGACTGTGTAGACTGATTGCAGTAATGCACTGTTTATATCGACTCTGTAAAAAGTTCGCTGTAATGCGCTGTTTATATAGACTCAGTAGACTGATTGCTATAATGCACTGTTTATATAGACTCTGAAGACTGATTGCTGTATTGCACTGTTTATATAGACTCTGTAGACTGTTTGCTGTAATACACTGTTTGTCTAGACTCTGTAGACTGATTGCTGTAATGCACAGTTTATATAGACTCTGGAAACAGTTTGCTGTAATACGCTGTTTATATAGAGTCTGTCGACTGTTTGCTGTAATGCACTGTTTATATAGACTCTGTCGACTGTTTTCTGAAATGCACTGTTTATATAGACTCTGTAGACTGTTTGCTGTAATGCACTGTTTATATAGACTCTGTGGACTGTTTGCTGTAACGCACAGTTTATATAGACTCTGTAAACAGTTTGCTGTAATACGCTGTTTATTTTGAGTCTGTCGACTGTTTGCTGTAATACACTGTTTATAGAGACTCTATAGACAGTTTGCTATAATGCGCAGTTTATATAGACTCTGCAGACTGTTTGCTGTAATACACTGCATATAAAGGCTCTGTAGACTGTTTGCTGTCATGCACTGTTTATATCGACTCTGTAGACTGTTTGCTGTAATGCACTGTTTATATAGACTCTGTAGACTGATTGCTGTAATGCACTGTTTCTATCGACTGTGTAGACAGTTTGCTGTATTACATTGTTTATATAGATCCTGTAGACAATTTGCTGTCATGCACTGTTTATATCGACTCTGTAGGCTGATTGCTGTAATGCACTATTTGTATAGGCTCTGTCGACAGTTTGCTGTAATGCATAGTTTATATACACTCTCTAGACTGTTTGCTGTATAGACTCTGGAGACATTTTGCTGCAAAGCACAGTTTATATAGATTCTGTGGACCGTTTGCTGTGATGCACTGTTTATATAGTCTCTGTAGACAGTTTGCTGTAATGCACTGTTTATATAGACAAGTACACTGTTTGCTGTAATGCACTGTTTATATAGTCTCTGTAGACTGATTGCTGTAATGCACTCTTTATATAGACTCTGTAGACAGTTTGCTGGAATGCACTGTTTCTATAGACTTTGAAGACAGTTTGCTGTAATGCACTGTTTATATAGATTCTGTCGATAGTTTGCTGCAATGCACTGTTTATATAGACTCTGTGGACAGTTTTCTGTAATGTACTGTTTATAAAGACTCTGTACAAAATTTGCTGTAATGCACTGTTTATATATATACTCTGTAGACAGTTTGCTGTAATGCACAGTTTATATAGACTCTTTAAACAGTTTGCTGTAATACACTGTTTATATAGACTCTGCAGACTGTTTGCTGTAATGCACTGTTCATATAGACTCTGCAGACAGTTTGCTGTAATGCGCTGTTTATATAGACTCTGTAGATCGACTGATTGATAGAGCGCTGTTTATATAGACTCTGTAGACTGATTGCTGTCATGCACTGTTTATATAGACTCTGTGGACTGATTGCTGTAATGCGCTGTTTATATAGACTCTGTAGACTGATTGCTGTAATGCACTGTTTATATAGACTCTGTCGACTGATTGCTGCATTGCACTGTTTATATAGACTCTGTAGACTGTTTGCTGTAATGCACTGTTTATATAGACTCTGTGGACTGTTTGCTGTAACGCACATTTTATATAGACTCTGAAAACAGTTTGCTGTAATACGCTGTTTATATAGAGTCTGTCGACTGTTTGCTGTAATGCACTCTTTATATAGACCTTGCAGACTGTCTGCTGTAATGCACTGTTTATATAGACTCTGTCGACTGTTTGCTGTAATGCACTGTTTATATAGACTCTGTAGACTATCTGCTGTAATGCATTGTTTATATAGATTCTGTAGACTGTTTGCTGTAATACACTGTTTATAGAGACTCTGTAGACAGTTTGCTGTAATGCAAAGTTTATATAGACTCTGTCAACAGTTTGCTGTAATACACTGTTTATATGGACTCTGTCGACTGTTTGCTGCAATGCGCTGTTTATATAGACCTTGCAGACTGTCTGCTGTAATGCACTGTTTATATAGACTCTGTTGACAGTTTGCTGTAATGCAATGTTTATATGGACTCTGTAGACTGATTGCTGTAATGCACTGTTTATATAGACTCTGTACACTGTTTGCTGTAATGCACTGTTTATATAGACTCTGTAGACTTATTGCTGTAATGCACTGTTTATATAGACTCTGTCGACAGTTTGCTGTAATGCACTGTTTATATAGACTGCAGACTGATTGCTGTAATGCACTGTTTATATAGGCTCTGTAGACTGATTGCTTAAAAGCGGCTGTTTATATAGACCCTGTAGACAGTTTGCTGTAATGCGCTGTTTATATAGACTCTGTAGACTGATTGCTGTAATGCACAGTTTATATAGACTCTTTAAACAGTTTGCTGCAATACACTGTTTATGTACACTCTGTAGACTGTTTGCTGTAATGCACTGTTGATATAGACTCTGTAGACAGTTTGCTGTAAAGCACTGTTTATATGGACTCTGTGGACAGTTTGCTGTAATGCACTGTTTATATAGACTCTGAAGAGTGATTGCTGTAATGCACTCTTTATATAGACTCTGTAGACAGTTTGCTGTAATGCACTGTTTATATAGACTCTGAAGACTGTTTGCTCTAATGCACTATTTATATAGACTCTGCAGACAGTTTGCTGTAATACACTGTTTATATAGACTCTGTAGACTGTTTGCTGTAATGCACAGTTTATATAGATTCTGTAGACAGTTTGCTGTAATGCACTGTTTATATCGATTCTGCAGACAGTTTGCTGCAATGCACTGTTTATATAGACTCTGTGGACAGTTTTCTGTAATGAACTGTTTATATAGACTCTGTACACAGTTTGCTGTAATGCACTGTTTATCTATATACTCTGTAGACAGTTTGCTGTAATGCACTCTTTATATAGACTCTGTAGACTGTTTGCTGTAATGCACAGTTTATATAGACTCTGGAGACAGTTTGCTGTAATGCACTCTTTATATAGACTCTGTAGACAGTTTGCTGTAAGACATTGTTTCTATAGACTCTGCAGACAGTTTGCTGCAATGCACTCTTTATATAGCCTCTGCAGACAGTTTGCTGTAATGCGCTCTTTATATAGACTCTGTAGATAGACTGATTGATAGAGCGCTGTTTATATAGACTTTGTAGACTGATTGCTGTAATGCGCTGTTTATATAAACTCTGTAGACTGATTGCTGCAATGCACTGTTTATATAGACTCTGCAGACAGTTTGCTGTAATGCGTTGTTTATATAGACTCTGTTGACTGATTGCTATAGAGCGCTGTTTATATAGACTCTGTAGACTGATGGCTGTAATGCACTGTTTATATAGACTCTGTAGACTGATTGCTGTAATGCACTGTTTATATAGATTCTGTAGACTGATTGCTGTAATTCACTGTTTATATAGACTCTGTAGACTGATTGCTGTAATGCACTGTTTATATAGACTCTGTCAACTGATTGCTGTAAAGAACTATTTTTATAGAGTCTGTAGACAGTTTGCTGTAATGCACTGTTTATATAGACTCTGTAGACTGATTGCTGTAATGCGCTGTTTATATAGACTCGGTAAAAGGTTTGCTGTAATGCACTGTTTATATAGATTCTGTCGACTGTTTGCTGTAATGCACTGTCTATATAGACTCTGTAGACAGTTTGCTGTAATGCAGTGTTTATCTAGACTCTGCAGATAGGTTGCTGTAATGCACTGTTTATATAGACTCTGTAGACTGATTGCTGTAATGCACTATTTATATAGACTCTGTCGACAGTTTGCTGTCATACACTTTTTATATAGACTCTGTCGACTGTTTGCTGTAATGCACAGTTTATAGAGACTCTGTAGACAGTTTGCTGTAATGCACTGTTTATATAGACTCTGTGGACAGTTTTCTGCAATGTACTGTTTATATAGACTCTGTACAAAGTTTGCTGTAATGCACTGTTTATATATATACTCTGTAGACAGTTTGCTGTAATGCACAGTTTATATAGACTCTTTAAACAGTTTGCTGTAATACACTGTTTATATACACTCTGTAGACTGTTTACTGTAATGCACAGTTTATATAGACTCTGGAGACAGTATGCTGTAATGCACTCTTTATATAGACTCTGTCGACAGTTTGCTGTAAGACATTGTTTATATAGACTCTGCAGACTGTTTGCTGCAATGCACTCTTTATATAGCCTCTGCAGACAGTTTGCTGTAATGCGCTGTTTATATAGACTCTGTAGATAGACTGATTGATAGAGCGCTGTTTATATAGACTTTGTAGACTGATTGCTGTAATGCGCTGTTTATATAAACTCTGTAGACTGATTGCTGCAATGCACTGTTTATATAGACTCTGCAGACAGTTTGCTGTAATGCGTTGTTTATATAGACTGTTGACTGATTGCTATAGAGCGTTGTTTATATAGACTCTGTAGACTGATTGCTGTAATGCACTGTTTATATAGACTCTGTAGACTGATTGCTGTAATGCACTGTTTATATAGACTCTGTAGACAGTTTGCTGTAATGCACTGTTTATATAGACTCTGTCAAATGATTGCTGTAAAGCACTATTTTTATAGACTCTGTAGATAGTTTGCTGTAATGCACTGTTTATATAGACTCTGTGGACTGATTGCTGTAATGCGCTGTTTATATAGACTCGGTAAAAAGTTTCCTGTAATGCGCTGTTTATATAGATTCTGTCGACTGTTTGCTGTAATGCACTGTCTATATAGACTCTGTAGACAATTTGCTGTAATGCAGTGTTTATCTAGACTCTGCAGATAGGTTGCTGTAATGCACTGTTTATATAGACTCTGTAGACTGATTGCTGCAATGCACTATTTATATAGACTCTGTAGACAGTTTGCTGTCATACACTTTTTATATAGACTCTGTCGACTGTTTGCTGTAATGCACAGTTTATAGAGACTCTGTAGACATTTTGCTGTAATGCACTGTTTATATAGACTCTGTGGACAGTTTTCTGCAATGTACTGTTTATATAGACTCTGTACAAAGTTTGCTGTAATGCACTGTTTATATATATACTCTGTAGACAGTTTGCTGTAATGCACAGTTTAAATAGACTCTTTAAACAGTTTGCTGTAATACACTGTTTATATAGACTCTGGAGACAGTTTGCTGTAATGCACTCTTTATATAGACTCTGCAGACAGTTTGCTGCAATGCACTCTTTATATAGCCTCTGCAGACAGTTTGCTGTAATGCGCTGTTTATATAGACTCTGTAGATCGACTGATTGATAGAGTGCTGTTTATATAGACTCTGTAGACTGATTGCTGTAATGTGCTGTTTATATAGACTCTGTAGACTGATTGCTGTAATGCACTGTTTATATAGACACTGTAGACTGTTTGCTGTAATGCACTGTTTATGTAGACTCTGTAGACTGATTGCTGTAATGCACTGTTTATATAGACACTGTAGACTGTTTGCTGTAATGCACTGTTTATTTCGACTCTGTAGACAGTTTGCTGTAATGCACTGTTTATATAGACTCTGTAGACTGATTGCTGTATTGCACTGTTTATATAGACTCTGTAGACTGTTTGCTGTAATGCACTGTTTATATAGACTCTGTGGACTGTTTGCTGTAACGCACAGTTTATATAGACTCTGTCAACAGTTTGCTGTAATACACTGTTTCTATGGACTCTGTCAACTGTTTGCTGTAATGCACTCTTTATATAGACCCTGCAGACTGTCTGCTGTAATGCACTGTTTATATAGACTCTGTCGACTCTTTGCTGTAATGCACTGTTTATATAGACTCTGTAGACTTTTTGCTGTAATGCATTGTTTATATAGACTCTGTAGACTGTTTGCTGTAATACACTGTTTATAGAGACTCTGTAGACAGTTTGCTGTAATGCAAAGTTTATATAGACTCTGTCAACACTTTGCTGTAATACACTGTTTCTATGGACTCTGTAGACAGTTTGCTGTAATGCAGTGTTTATCTAGACTCTGCAGATAGGTTGCTGTAATGCACTGTTTATATAGACTCTGTAGACTGATTGCTGCAATGCACTATTTATATAGACTCTGTAGACAGTTTGCTGTCATACACTTTTTATATAGACTCTGTCGACTGTTTGCTGTAATGCACAGTTTATAGAGACTCTGTAGACATTTTGCTGTAATGCACTGTTTATATAGACTCTGTGGACAGTTTTCTGCAATGTACTGTTTATATAGACTCTGTACAAAGTTTGCTGTAATGCACTGTTTATATATATACTCTGTAGACAGTTTGCTGTAATGCACAGTTTAAATAGACTCTTTAAACAGTTTGCTGTAATACACTGTTTATATAGACTCTGGAGACAGTTTGCTGTAATGCACTCTTTATATAGACTCTGCAGACAGTTTGCTGCAATGCACTCTTTATATAGCCTCTGCAGACAGTTTGCTGTAATGCGCTGTTTATATAGACTCTGTAGATCGACTGATTGATAGAGTGCTGTTTATATAGACTCTGTAGACTGATTGCTGTAATGTGCTGTTTATATAGACTCTGTAGACTGATTGCTGTAATGCACTGTTTATATAGACACTGTAGACTGTTTGCTGTAATGCACTGTTTATGTAGACTCTGTAGACTGATTGCTGTAATGCACTGTTTATATAGACACTGTAGACTGTTTGCTGTAATGCACTGTTTATTTCGACTCTGTAGACAGTTTGCTGTAATGCACTGTTTATATAGACTCTGTAGACTGATTGCTGTATTGCACTGTTTATATAGACTCTGTAGACTGTTAGCTGTAATGCAATGTTTATATAGACTCTGTGGACTGTTTGCTTTAACGCACAGTTTATATAGACTCTGTAAACAGTTTGCTGTAATACGCTGTTTATATAGAGTCTGTCGACTGTTTGCTGTAATGCACTGTTTATATAGACACTGTAGACTGTTTGCTGTAATGCACTGTTTATATAGACTCTGTAGACTGATTGCTGTATTGCACTGTTTATATAGACTCTGTAGACTGTTTGCTGTAATGCACTGTTTATATAGACTCTGTGGACTGTTTGCTGTAACGCACAGTTTATATAGACTCTGTCAACAGTTTGCTGTAATACACTGTTTCTATGGACTCTGTCAACTGTTTGCTGTAATGCACTCTTTATATAGACCCTGCAGACTGTCTGCTGTAATGCACTGTTTATATAGACTCTGTCGACTCTTTGCTGTAATGCACTGTTTATATAGACTCTGTAGACTTTTTGCTGTAATGCATTGTTTATATAGACTCTGTAGACTGTTTGCTGTAATACACTGTTTATAGAGACTCTGTAGACAGTTTGCTGTAATGCAAAGTTTATATAGACTCTGTCAACACTTTGCTGTAATACACTGTTTCTATGGACTCTGTCGACTGTTTGCTGTAATGCGCTGTTTATATACACTCTCTAGACTGTTTGCTGTAATGCACTGTTGATATAGACTCTGGAGACAGTTTGCTGTAATGCACTGTTTATATAGACTCTGTAGACAGTTTGCTGTAATGCACTGTTGATATAGACGCTGTAGACAGTTTGCTGTAAAGCACTGTTTATGTAGACTCTGTGGACAGTTTGCTGTAATGCGCTGTTTATATTGTCTCGTTAGACAGTTTGCTGTAATGCACTGTTTATATAGACTCTGTCGACTGTTTGCTGTAATGCACTGTTTATATAGACTCTGTAGACTGATTGCTGTAATGCACTGTTTATATAGACTCTGTCGACAGTTTGCTGTAATGCACTGTTTATATAGACTGTAGACTGATTGCTGTAATGCACTGTTTAGATAGGCTCTGTAGACTGATTGCTTAAAAGGGGCTGTTTATATAGACCCTGTGGACAGTTTGCTGTAATGCGCTGTTTATATAGACTCTGTAGACTGATTGCTGTAATGCACAGTTTATATTGACTCTTTAAACAGTTTGCTGCAATACACTGTTTATGTACACTCTGTAGACTGTTTGCTGTAATGCACTGTTGATATAGACTCTGTAGACAGTTTGCTGTAAAGCACTGTTTATATAGACTCTGTGGACAGTTTGCTGTAATGCACTGTTTATATAGTCACTGTAGACAGTTTGCTGTAATGCACGGTTTATATAGACTCTGTACACTGTTTGCTGTAATGCACTGTTTATCAAGACTCGGTAGACTGATTGCTGTAATGCACTCTTTATATAGACTCTGTAGACAGTTTGCTGTAATGCACAGTTTATATAGATTCTGTAGACAGTTTGCTGTAATTCACTGTTTATATAGATTCTGCAGACAGTTTGCTGCAATGCACTGTTTATATAGACTCTGTGGACAGTTTTCTCTAATGTACTGTTTATATAGACTCTGTACACAGTTTGCTGTAATGCACTGTTTATATATATACTCTGGAGACAGTTTGCTGTAATGCACAGTTTATATAGACTCTGGAGACAGTTTGCTGTAATGCACTCTTTATATAGACTCTGTCGACAGTTTGCTGTCAGACATTGTTTATATAGCCTCTTCAGACAGTTTGCTGTAATGCATTGTTTATATAGACTCTGTTGATTGATTGCTGTAATGCACTGTTTATATAGACTCTGTAGACAGTTTGCTGTAAAGCACTGTTTATATAGACTCTGTGGACAGTTTGCTGTAATGCACTGTTTATATAGACTCTGAAGACTGTTTGCTGTAATGCACTATTTATATAGACTCTGTAGACAGTTTGCTGTAATGCACAGTTTATATAGATTCTGTAGACAGTTTGCTGTAATGCACTGTTTATATAGATTCTGCAGACAGTTTGCTGCAATGCACTGTTTATATAGACTCTGTGGACAGTTTTCTCTAATGTACTGTTTATATAGACTCTGTACACAGTTTGCTGTAATGCACTGTTTATATATATACTCTGGAGACAGTTTGCTGTAATGCACAGTTTATATAGACTCTGGAGACAGTTTGCTGTAATGCACTCTTTATATAGACTCTGTCGACAGTTTGCTGTAAGACATTGTTTATATAGCCTCTTCAGACAGTTTGCTGTAATGCATTGTTTATATAGACTCTGTTGATTGATTGCTGTAATGCACTGTTTATATAGACTCTGTAGACTAATTGCTGTAATGCACTGTTTATATAGACTCTGTAGACTGATTGCTGTAATGCACTATTTTTATAGACTCTGTAGACTGTTTGCTGTAATGCACTGTTTATATAGACTCTGTGGACTGATTGCTGTAATGCGCTGTTTATATAGACTCGGTAAAAAGTTTGCTGTAATGCGCTGTTTATATAGATTCTGTCGACTGTTTGCTGTAATGCACTGTCTATATAGACTCTGTAGACAGTTTGCTGTAATGCAGTGTTTATCTAGACTCTGTAGACTGATTGCTGTAATGCACTGTTTACATAGACTGTCGACTGATTACTGTATTGCACTGTTTATATAGACTCTGTAGACTGTTTGCTGTAATGCACTGTTTATATAGACTCTGAAGACTGTTTGCTGTAATGCACTTTTTGTACAGACTCTGTAGACTGATTGTTGTAATGCACTATTTATATAGACTCTGTAGACAGTTTGCTGTAATACACTTTTTTTATAGACTCTGTCGACTGTTTGCTGTAATGCACAGTTTATATCGACTCTGTAGACAGTTTGCTGTAATACATTGTTTATATAGACTCTGCAGACAGTTTGCTGCAATGCACTCTTTATATAGCGTCTGCAGACAGTTTGCTGTAATGCGCTGTTTATATAGACTCTGTAGATAGACTGATTGATTGAGCGCTGTTTATATAGACTTTGTAGACTGATTGCTGTAATGCGCTGTTTATATAGACTCTGTAGACCGATTGCTGCAATGCACTGTTTATATACACTCTGCAGACAGTTTGCTGTAATGCGTTGTTTATATAGACTCTGTTGACTGATTGCTGTAATGCACTGTTTATATAGACTCTGTAGACTGATTGCTGTATGCACTGTTTATATAGACTCTGTCGACAGTTTGCTGTAATGCACTGTTTATATAGACTCTGTAGACTGATTGCTGTATTGCACTGTTTATATAGACTCTGTAGACTCTTTGCTGTAATGCACTGTTTGTATAGACTCTGTGGACTGTTTGCTGTAATGCACTATTTATATAGACTCTGTGGACTGATTGCTGTAATGCACTATTTATATAGACTCTGTAGACAGTTTGCTGTAATACACTTTTTATATAGACTCTGTCGACTGTTTGCTGTAATGCACAGTTTATATCGACTCTGTAGACAGTTTGCTGTAATACATTGTTTATATAGACTCTGCAGACAGTTTGCTGCAATGCACTCTTTATATAGCGTCTGCAGACAGTTTGCTGTAATGCACTGTCTATATAGACTCTGCAGACAGTTTGCTGTAATGCGCTGTTAATATAGACTCTGTCGACTGTTTGCTGTAATGCACTGTTTATATAGACTCTGTCGACAGTTTGCTGTAATGCACTGTTTATATAGACTCTGTAGACTGATTGCTGTAATGCGCTGTTTGTAAAGACACTGTAGACTGATTGCTGTAATGTACTGTTTATATAGACTCTGCAGACAGTTTGCTGTAATGCACTGTTTATATAGACTCTGTGGACTGATTGCTGCAATGCACCGTTTATATAGACTCTGTAGACTGATTGCTGTATTGCACTGTTTATATAGACTCTGTAGACTCTTTGCTATAATGCACTGTTTATATAGACTCTGTAGACTGTTTTCTGTAATGCACAGTTTATATAAACTCTGCAGACTGATTGCTGTAATGCACTGTTTGTATAGACTTTGTAGACTGATTGCTGTAATGCGCTCTTTATAAAGACTGTGTAGACTGATTGCAGTAATGCACTGTTTATATCGACTCTGTAAAAAGTTCGCTGTAATGCGCTGTTTATATAGACTCAGTAGACTGATTGCTATAATGCACTGTTTATATAGACTCTGAAGACTGATTGCTGTATTGCACTGTTTATATAGACTCTGTAGACTGTTTGCTGTAATGCACTGTTTATCTAGACTCTGTAGACTGATTGCTGTAATGCACAGTTTATATAGACTCTGGAAACAGTTTGCTGTAATACGCTGTTTATATAGAGTCTGTCGACTGTTTGCTGTAATGCACTGTTTATATAGACTCTGTCAACTGTTTTCTGAAATGCACTGTTTATATAGACTCTGTAGACTGTTTGCTGTAATGCACTGTTTATATAGACTCTGTGGACTGTTTGCTGTAACGCACAGTTTATATAGACTCTGTAAACAGTTTGCTGTAATACGCTGTTTATTTTGAGTCTGTCGACTGTTTGGTGTAATGCACTCTTTATATCGATCCTGCAGACTGTCTGCTGTAATGCACTGTTTATATAGACTCTGTAGACTTTTTGCTGTAATGCATTGTTTATATAGACTCTGTAGACTGTTTGCTGTAATACACTGTTTATAGAGACTCTATAGACAGTTTGCTATAATGCGCAGTTTATATAGACTCTGCAGACTGTTTGCTGTAATACACTGTATATAAAGGCTCTGTAGACTGTTTGCTGTCATGCACTGTTTTCTCGACTCTGTAGACTGTTTGCTGTAATGCACTGTTTATATCGACTCTGTAGGCTGATTGCTGTAATGCACTATTTGTATAGGCTCTGTCGACAGTTTGCTGTAATGCATAGTTTATATAGACTCTGTCAACAGTTTGCTGTAATACACTGTTTATATGGACTCTGTCGACTGTTTGCTGTAATGCACTGTTTATATACACTCTCTAGACTGTTTGCTGTATAGACTCTGGAGACATTTTGCTGTAAAGCACAGTTTATATAGATTCTGTGGACCGTTTGCTGTGATGCACTGTTTATATAGTCTCTGTAGACAGTTTGCTGTAATGCACTGTTTATATAGACAAGTACACTGTTTGCTGTAATGCACTGTTTATATAGTCTCTGTAGACTGATTGCTGTAATGCACTCTTTATATAGACTCTGTAGACAGTTTGCTGGAATGCACTGTTTCTATAGACTTTGAAGACAGTTTACTGTAATGCACTGTTTATATAGATTCTGTAGATAGTTTGCTGCAATGCACTGTTTATATAGACTCTGTGGACAGTTTTCTGTAATGTACTGTTTATAAAGACTCTGTACAAAATTTGCTGTAATGCACTGTTTATATATATACTCTGTAGACAGTTTGCTGTAATGCACAGTTTATATAGACTCTTTAAACAGTTTGCTGTAATACACTGTTTATATAGACTCTGCAGACTGTTTGCTGTAATGCACTGTTCATATAGACTCTGGAGACAGTTTGCTGTAATGCACTGTTTATATAGACTCTGCAGACAGTTTGCTGCAATGCACTCTTTATATAGCCTCTGCAGACAGTTTGCTGTAATGCGCTGTTTATATAGACTCTGTAGATCGACTGATTGATAGAGCGCTGTTTATATAGACTCTGTAGACTGATTGCTGTAATGCACTGTTTATATAGACTCTGTGGACTGATTGCTGTAATGCGCTGTTTATATAGACTCTGTAGACTGATTGCTGTAATGCACTGTTTATATAGACTCTGTCGACTGATTGCTGCATTGCACTGTTTATATAGACTCTGTAGACTGTTTGCTGTAATGCACTGTTTATATAGACTCTGTGGACTGTTTGCTGTAACGCACATTTTATATAGACTCTGAAAACAGTTTGCTGTAATACGCTGTTTATATAGAGTCTGTCGACTGTTTGCTGTAATGCACTCTTTATATAGACCTTGCAGACTGTCTGCTGTAATGCACTGTTTATATAGACTCTGTCGACTGTTTGCTGTAATGCACTGTTTATATAGACTCTGCAGACTATCTGCTGTAATGCATTGTTTATATAGATTCTGTAGACTGTTTGCTGTAATACACTGTTTATAGAGACTCTGTAGACAGTTTGCTGTAATGCAAAGTTTATATAGACTCTGTCAACAGTTTGCTGTAATACACTGTTTATATGGACTCTGTCGACTGTTTGCTGCAATGCGCTGTTTATATAGACCTTGCAGACTGTCTGCTGTAATGCACTGTTTATATAGACTCTGTTGACAGTTTGCTGTAATGCAATGTTTATATGGACTCTGTAGACTGATTGCTGTAATGCACTGTTTATATAGACTCTGTACACTGTTTGCTGTAATGCACTGTTTATATAGACTCTGTAGACTTATTGCTGTAATGCACTGTTTATATAGACTCTGTCGACAGTTTGCTGTAATGCGCTGTTTATATAGACTGCAGACTGATTGCTGTAATGCACTGTTTATATAGGCTCTGTAGACTGATTGCTTAAAAGCGGCTGTTTATATAGACCCTGTAGACAGTTTGCTGTAATGCGCTGTTTATATAGACTCTGTAGACTGATTGCTGTAATGCACAGTTTATATGGACTCTTTAAACAGTTTGCTGCAATACACTGTTTATGTACACTCTGTAGACTGTTTGCTGTAATGCACTGTTGATATAGACTCTGTAGACAGTTTGCTGTAAAGCACTGTTTATATAGACTCTGTGGACAGTTTGCTGTAATGCACTGTTTATATAGACTC
The DNA here is from genome assembly GCF_044704955.1 of Pristiophorus japonicus. Lineage (NCBI taxonomy): Eukaryota > Metazoa > Chordata > Chondrichthyes > Pristiophoridae > Pristiophorus > Pristiophorus japonicus. Next base: position 39,173 of record NW_027254393.1, on the reverse strand, counting down.
TGAAGAGTGATTGCTGTAATGCACTCTTTATATAGACTCTGTAGACAGTTTGCTGTAATGCACTGTTTATATAGACTCTGAAGACTGTTTGCTGTAATGCACTATTTATATAGACTCTGCAGACAGTTTGCTGTAATACACTTTTTATATAGACTCTGTAGACTGTTTGCTGTAATGCACAGTTTATATAGATTCTGTAGACAGTTTGCTGTAATGCACTGTTTATATAGATTCTGCAGACAGTTTGCTGCAATGCACTGTTTATATAGACTCTGTGGACAGTTTTCTGTAATGAACTGTTTATATAGACTCTGTACACAGTTTGCTGTAATGCACTGTTTATCTATATACTCTGTAGACAGTTTGCTGTAATGCACTCTTTATATAGACTCTGTAGACTGTTTGCTGTAATGCACAGTTTATATAGACTCTGGAGACAGTTTGCTGTAATGCACTCTTTATATAGACTCTGTAGACAGTTTGCTGTAAGACATTGTTTCTATAGACTCTGCAGACAGTTTGCTGCAATGCACTCTTTATATAGCCTCTGCAGACAGTTTGCTGTAATGCGCTGTTTATATAGACTCTGTAGATAGACTGATTGATAGAGCGCTGTTTATATAGACTTTGTAGACTGATTGCTGTAATGCGCTGTTTATATAAACTCTGTAGACTGATTGCTGCAATGCACTGTTTATATAGACTCTGCAGACAGTTTGCTGTAATGCGTTGTTTATATAGACTCTGTTGACTGATTGCTATAGAGCGCTGTTTATATAGACTCTGTAGACTGATTGCTGTAATGCACTGTTTATATAGACTCTGTAGACTGATTGCTGTAATGCACTGTTTATATAGATTCTGTAGACTGATTGCTGTAATTCACTGTTTATATAGACTCTGTAGACTGATTGCTGTAATGCACTGTTTATATAGACTCTGTCAACTTATTGCTGTAAAGAACTATTTTTATAGAGTCTGTAGACAGTTTGCTGTAATGCACTGTTTATATAGACTCTGTAGACTGATTGCTGTAATGCGCTGTTTATATAGACTCGGTAAAAGGTTTGCTGTAATGCACTGTTTATATAGATTCTGTCGACTGTTTGCTGTAATGCACTGTCTATATAGACTCTGTAGACAGTTTGCTGTAATGCAGTGTTTATCTAGACTCTGCAGATAGGTTGCTGTAATGCACTGTTTATATAGACTCTGTAGACTGATTGCTGTAATGCACTATTTATATAGACTCTGTAGACAGTTTGCTGTCATACACTTTTTATATAGACTCTGTCGACTGTTTGCTGTAATGCACAGTTTATAGAGACTCTGTAGACAGTTTGCTGTAATGCACTGTTTATATAGACTCTATCACAGTTTTCTGCAATGTACTGTTTATATAGACTCTGTACAAAGTTTGCTGTAATGCACTGTTTATATATATACTCTGTAGACAGTTTGCTGTAATGCACAGTTTATATAGACTCTTTAAACAGTTTGCTGTAATACACTGTTTATATACACTCTGTAGACTGTTTACTGTAATGCACAGTTTATATAGACTCTGGAGACAGTATGCTGTAATGCACTCTTTATATAGACTCTGTCGACAGTTTGCTGTAAGACATTGTTTATATAGACTCTGCAGACAGTTTGCTGCAATGCACTCTTTATATAGCCTCTGCAGACAGTTTGCTGTAATGCGCTGTTTATATAGACTCTGTAGATAGACTGATTGATAGAGCGCTGTTTATATAGACTTTGTAGACTGATTGCTGTAATGCGCTGTTTATATAAACTCTGTAGACTGATTGCTGCAATGCACTGTTTATATACACTCTGCAGACAGTTTGCTGTAATGCGTTGTTTATATAGACTCTGTTGACTGATTGCTATAGAGCGTTGTTTATATAGACTCTGTAGACTGATTGCTGTAATGCACTGTTTATATAGACTCTGTAGACTGATTGCTGTAATGCACTGTTTATATAGACTCTGTAGACAGTTTGCTGTAATGCACTGTTTATATAGACTCTGTCAACTGATTGCTGTAAAGCACTATTTTTATAGACTCTGTAGATAGTTTGCTGTAATGCACTGTTTATATAGACTCTGTGGACTGATTGCTGTAATGCGCTGTTTATATAGACTCGGTAAAAGGTTTCCTGTAATGCGCTGTTTATATAGATTCTGTCGACTGTTTGCTGTAATGCACTGTCTATATAGACTCTGTAGACAGTTTGCTGTAATGCAGTGTTTATCTAGACTCTGCAGATAGGTTGCTGTAATGCACTGTTTATATAGACTCTGTAGACTGATTGCTGCAATGCACTATTTATATAGACTCTGTAGACAGTTTGCTGTCATACACTTTTTATATAGACTCTGTCGACTGTTTGCTGTAATGCACAGTTTATAGAGACTCTGTAGACATTTTGCTGTAATGCACTGTTTATATAGACTCTGTGGACAGTTTTCTGCAATGTACTGTTTATATAGACTCTGTACAAAGTTTGCTGTAATGCACTGTTTATATATATACTCTGTAGACAGTTTGCTGTAATGCACAGTTTATATAGACACTTTAAACAGTTTGCTGTAATACACTGTTTATATAGACTCTGGAGACAGTTTGCTGTAATGCACTCTTTATATAGACTCTGCAGACAGTTTGCTGCAATGCACTCTTTATATAGCCTCTGCAGACAGTTTGCTGTAATGCGCTGTTTATATAGACTCTGTAGATCGACTGATTGATAGAGTGCTGTTTATATAGACTCTGTAGACTGATTGCTGTAATGTGCTGTTTATATAGACTCTGTAGACTGATTGCTGTAATGCACTGTTTATATAGACACTGTAGACTGTTTGCTGTAATGCACTGTTTATGTAGACTCTGTAGACTGATTGCTGTAATGCACTGTTTATATAGACACTGTAGACTGTTTGCTGTAATGCACTGTTTATATAGACTCTGTAGACAGTTTGCTGTAATGCACTGTTTATATAGACTCTGTAGACTGATTGCTGTATTGCACTGTGTATATAGACTCTGTAGACTGTTAGCTGTAATGCAATGTTTATATAGACTCTGTGGACTGTTTGCTTTAACGCACAGTTTATATAGACTCTGTAAACAGTTTGCTGTAATACGCTGTTTATATAGAGTCTGTCGACTGTTTGCTGTAATGCACTGTTTATATAGACACTGTAGACTGTTTGCTGTAATGCACTGTTTATATAGACTCTGTAGACTGATTGCTGTATTGCACTGTTTATATCGACTCTGTAGACTGTTTGCTGTAATGCACTGTTTATATAGACTCTGTGGACTGTTTGCTGTAACGCACAGTTTATATAGACTCTGTCAACAGTTTGCTGTAATACACTGTTTCTATGGACTCTGTCAACTGTTTGCTGTAATGCACTCTTTATATCGACCCTGCAGACTGTCTGCTGTAATGCACTGTTTATATAGACTCTGTCGACTCTTTGCTGTAATGCACTGTTTATATAGACTCTGTAGACTTTTTGCTGTAATACACTGTTTATAGAGACTCTGTAGACAGTTTGCTGTAATGCAAAGTTTATATAGACTCTGTCAACACTTTGCTGTAATACACTGTTTCTATGGACTCTGTCGACTGTTTGCTGTAATGCGCTGTTTATATACACTCTCTAGACTGTTTGCTGTAATGCACTGTTGATATAGACTCTGGAGACAGTTTCCTGTAATGCACTGTTTATATAGACTCTGTAGACAGTTTGCTGTAATGCACTGTTGATATAGACGCTGTAGACAGTTTGCTGTAATGCACTGTTGATATAGACGCTGTAGACAGTTTGCTGTAAAGCACAGTTTATGTAGACTCTGTGGACAGTTTGCTGTAATGCACTGTTTATATAGTCTCGTTAGACAGTTTGCTGTAATGCACTGTTTATATAGACTCTGTCGACTGTTTGCTGTAATGCACTGTTTATATAGACTCTGTAGACTGATTGCTGTAATGCACTGTTTATATAGACTCTGTCGACAGTTTGCTGTAATGCACTGTTTATATAGACTGTAGACTGATTGCTGTAATGCACTGTTTAGATAGGCTCTGTAGACTGATTGCTTAAAAGGGGCTGTTTATATAGACCCTGTGGACAGTTTGCTGTAATGCGCTGTTTATATAGACTCTGTAGACTGATTGCTGTAATGCACAGTTTATATTGACTCTTTAAACAGTTTGCTGCAATACACTGTTTATGTACACTCTGTAGACTGTTTGCTGTAATGCACTGTTGATATAGACTCTGTAGACAGTTTGCTGTAAAGCACTGTTTATATAGACTCTGTAGACAGTTTGCTGTAATGCACAGTTTATATAGATTCTGTAGACAGTTTGCTGTAATGCACTGTTTATATAGATTCTGCAGACAGTTTGCTGCAATGCACTGTTTATATAGACTCTGTGGACAGTTTGCTGTAATGCACTGTTTATATAGATTCTGCAGACAGTTTGCTGCAATGCACTGTTTATATAGACTCTGTGGACAGTTTTCTCTAATGTACTGTTTATATAGACTCTGTACACAGTTTGCTGTAATGCACTGTTTATATATAGACTCTGGAGACAGTTTGCTGTAATGCACAGTTTATATAGACTCTGGAGACAGTTTGCTGTAATGCACGGTTTATATAGACTCTGTACACTGTTTGCTGTAATGCACTGTTTATCAAGACTCGGTAGACTGATTGCTGTAATGCACTCTTTATATAGACTCTGTAGACAGTTTGCTGTAATGCACTGTTTATATAGACTCTGAAGACTGTTTGCTGTAATGCACTATTTATATAGACTCTGTAGACAGTTTGCTGTAATGCACAGTTTATATAGATTCTGTAGACAGTTTGCTGTAATGCACTGTTTATATAGATTCTGCAGACAGTTTGCTGCAATGCACTGTTTATATAGACTCTGTGGACAGTTTTCTCTAATCTACTGTTTATATAGACTCTGTACACAGTTTGCTGTAATGCAATGTTTATATATATACTCTGGAGACAGTTTGCTGTAATGCACAGTTTATATAGACTCTGGAGACAGTTTGCTGTAATGCACTCTTTATATAGACTCTGTCGACAGTTTGCTGTAAGACATTGTTTATATAGCCTCTTCAGACAGTTTGCTGTAATGCATTGTTTATATAGACTCTGTTGATTGATTGCTGTAATGCACTGTTTATATAGACTCTGCAGACTAATTGCTGTAATGCACTGTTTATATAGACTCTGTAGACTGTTTGCTGTAATGCACTGTTTATATAGACTCTGTGGACTGATTGCTGTAATGCGCTGTTTATATAGACTCGGTAAAAAGTTTGCTGTAATGCGCTGTTTATATAGATTCTGTCGACTGTTTGCTGTAATGCACTGTCTATATAGACTCTGTAGACAGTTTGCTGTAATGCAGTGTTTATCTAGACTCTGTAGACTGATTGCTGTAATGCACTGTTTACATAGACTGTCGACTGATTACTGTATTGCACTGTTTATATAGACTCTGTAGACTGTTTGCTGTAATGCACTGTTTATATAGACTCTGAAGACTGTTTGCTGTAATGCACTTTTTGTACAGACTCTGTAGACTGATTGCTGTAATGCACTATTTATATAGACTCTGTAGACAGTTTGCTGTAATACACTTTTTATATAGACTCTGTCGACTCTTTGCTGTAATGCACAGTTTATATCGACTCTGTAGACAGTTTGCTGTAATACATTGTTTATATAGACTCTGCAGACAGTTTGCTGCAATGCACTCTTTATATAGCGTCTGCAGACAGTTTGCTGTAATGCGCTGTTTATATAGACTCTGTAGATAGACTGATTGATTGAGCGCTGTTTATATAGACTTTGTAGACTGATTGCTGTAATGCGCTGTTTATAGAGACTCTGTAGACCGATTGCTGCAATGCACTGTTTATATACACTCTGCAGACAGTTTGCTGTAATGCGTTGTTTATATAGACTCTGTTGACTGATTGCTGTAATGCACTGTTTATATAGACTCTGTAGACTGATTGCTGTAATGCACTGTTTATTTCGACTCTGTCGACAGTTTGCTGTAATGCACTGTTTATTTTGCATCTGTGGACTGATTGCTGTAATGCGCTGTTTTCTAGACTCTGAAGACTGTTTGCTGTAATGCACTATTTATATAGACTCTGTAGACAGTTTGCTGTAATACACTTGTTATATAAACTCTGTCGACTGTTTGCTGTAATGCACAGTTTATATAGATTCTGGAGACAGTTTGCTGTAATGCACTGTTTGTATAGATTCTGCAGACAGTTTGCTGCAATGCACTGTTTATATAGACTCTGTGGACAGTTTTCTGTAATGTACTGTTTATATAGACTCTGTACACAGTTTGCTGTAATGCACTGTTTATCTATATACTCTGTAGACAGTTTGCTGTAATGCACTCTTTATATAGACTCTGTAGACTGTTTGCTGTAATGCACAGTTTATATAGACTCTGCAGACAGTTTGCTGTAATGCACTCTTTATATAGCCTCTGCAGACAGTTTGCTGTAATGCGCTGTTTATATAGACTCTGTAGATAGACTGATTGATAGAGCGCTGTTTATATAGACTTTGTAGACTGATTGCTGTTATGCGCTGTTTATATAAACTCTGTCGACTGATTGCTGCAATGCACTGTTTATATAGACTCTGCAGACAGTTTGCTGCAATGCGTTGTTTATATAGACTCTGTTGACTGATTGCTATAGAGCGCTGTTTATATAGACTCTGTAGACTGATTGCTGTAATGCACTGTTTATATAGACTCTGTAGACTGATTGCTGTAATGCACTGTTTATATAGACTCTGTAGACTGTTTGCTGTAATACACTGTTTATAGAGACTCTGTCGACAGTTTGCTGTAATGCAAAGTTTATATAGACTCTGTCAACAGTTTGCTGTAATACACTGTTTCTATGGACTCTGTCGACTGTTTGCTGTGATGCGCTGTTTATATACACTCTCTAGACTGATTGCTGTAATGCACTGTTTATATAGACTCTGCAGACTGATTGCTGTAATGCACTGTTTACATAGACTCTATGGACTGATTGCTGTAATGCGCTGTTTATATAGACTCGGTAAAAAGTTTGCTGTAATGCGCTGTTTATATAGATTCTGTCGACTGTTTGCTGTAATGCACTGTCTATATAGACTCTGTAGACAGTTTGCTGTAATGCAGTGTTTATCTAGACTCTGCAGATAGGTTGCTGTAATGCACTGTTTATATGGACACTGTAGACTGTTTACTGTAATGCATTGTTTATATAGACTCTGTAGACTGATTGCTGTATTGCACTGTTTATATAGACTCTGTAGACTGTTTGCTGTAATGCACTGTTTATATAGACTCTGTGGACTGTTTGCTGTAACGCACAGTTTATATAGACTCTGTCAACAGTTTGCTGTAATACACTGTTTCTATGGACTCTGTCGACTGTTTGCTGTAATGCACTCTTTATATAGACCCTGCAGACTGTCTGCTGTAATGCACTGTTTATATAGACTCTGTCGACTCTTTGCTGTAATGCACTGTTTATATAGACCCTGCAGACTGTCTGCTGTAATGCACTGTTCATATAGACTCTGTCGACTCTTTGCTGTAATGCACTGTTTATATAGACTCTGTCGACTGTTTGCTGTAATGCACTGTTTATATAGACTCTGTAGACTGATTGCTGTAATGCACTGTTTATATAGACTCTGTCGACAGTTTGCTGTAATGCACTGTTTATATAGACTGTAGACTGATTGCTGTAATGCACTGTTTAGATAGGCTCTGTAGACTGATTGCTTAAAAGGGGCTGTTTATATAGACCCTGTGGACAGTTTGCTGTAATGCGCTGTTTATATAGACTCTGTAGACTGATTGCTGTAATGCACAGTTTATATTGACTCTTTAAACAGTTTGCTGCAATACACTGTTTATGTAGACTCTGTAGACTGTTTGCTGTAATGCACTGTTGATATAGACTCTGTAGACAGTTTGCTGTAAAGCACTGTTTATATAGACTCTGTAGACAGTTTGCTGTAATGCACAGTTTATATAGATTCTGTAGACAGTTTGCTGTAATGCACTGTTTATATAGATTCTGCAGACAGTTTGCTGCAATGCACTGTTTATATAGACTCTGTGGACAGTTTGCTGTAATGCACTGTTTATATAGATTCTGCAGACAGTTTGCTGCAATGCACTGTTTATATAGACTCTGTGGACAGTTTTCTCTAATGTACTGTTTATATAGACTCTGTACACAGTTTGCTGTAATGCACTGTTTATATATAGACTCTGGAGACAGTTTGCTGTAATGCACAGTTTATATAGACTCTGGAGACAGTTTGCTGTAATGCACGGTTTATATAGACTCTGTACACTGTTTGCTGTAATGCACTGTTTATCAAGACTCGGTAGACTGATTGCTGTAATGCACTCTTTATATAGACTCTGTAGACAGTTTGCTGTAATGCACTGTTTATATAGACTCTGAAGACTGTTTGCTGTAATGCACTATTTATATAGACTCTGTAGACAGTTTGCTGTAATGCACAGTTTATATAGATTCTGTAGACAGTTTGCTGTAATGCACTGTTTATATAGATTCTGCAGACAGTTTGCTGCAATGCACTGTTTATATAGACTCTGTGGACAGTTTTCTCTAATGTACTGTTTATATAGACTCTGTACACAGTTTGCTGTAATGCACTGTTTATATATATACTCTGGAGACAGTTTGCTGTAATGCACAGTTTATATAGACTCTGGAGACAGTTTGCTGTAATGCACTCTTTATATAGACTCTGTCGACAGTTTGCTGTAAGACATTGTTTATATAGCCTCTTCAGACAGTTTGCTGTAATGCATTGTTTATATAGACTCTGTTGATTGATTGCTGTAATGCACTGTTTATATAGACTCTGTAGACTAATTGCTGTAATGCACTGTTTATATAGACTCTGTAGACTGATTGCTGTAATGCACTATTTTTATAGACTCTGTAGACTGTTTGCTGTAATGCACTGTTTATATAGACTCTGTGGACTGATTGCTGTAATGCGCTGTTTATATAGACTGGGTAAAAAGTTTGCTGTAATGCGCTGTTTATATAGATTCTGTCGACTGTTTGCTGTAATGCACTGTCTATATAGACTCTGTAGACAGTTTGCTGTAATGCAGTGTTTATCTAGACTCTGTAGACTGATTGCTGTAATGCACTGTTTACATAGACTGTCGACTGATTACTGTATTGCACTGTTTATATAGACTCTGTAGACTGTTTGCTGTAATGCACTGTTTATATAGACTCTGAAGACTGTTTGCTGTAATGCACTTTTTGTACAGACTCTGTAGACTGATTGCTGTAATGCACTATTTATATAGACTCTGTAGACAGTTTGCTGTAATACACTTTTTATATAGACTCTGTCGACTCTTTGCTGTAATGCACAGTTTATATCGACTCTGTAGACAGTTTGCTGTAATACATTGTTTATATAGACTCTGCAGACAGTTTGCTGCAATGCACTCTTTATATAGCGTCTGCAGACAGTTTGCTGTAATGCGCTGTTTATATAGACTCTGTAGATAGACTGATTGATTGAGCGCTGTTTATATAGACTTTGTAGACTGATTGCTGTAATGCGCTGTTTATAGAGACTCTGTAGACCGATTGCTGCAATGCACTGTTTATATACACTCTGCAGACAGTTTGCTGTAATGCGTTGTTTATATAGACTCTGTTGACTGATTGCTGTAATGCACTGTTTATATAGACTCTGTAGACTGATTGCTGTAATGCACTGTTTATTTCGACTCTGTCGACAGTTTGCTGTAATGCACTGTTTATTTTGCATCTGTGGACTGATTGCTGTAATGCGCTGTTTTCTAGACTCTGAAGACTGTTTGCTGTAATGCACTATTTATATAGACTCTGTAGACAGTTTGCTGTAATACACTTTTTATATAAACTCTGTCGACTGTTTGCTGTAATGCACAGTTTATATAGATTCTGGAGACAGTTTGCTGTAATGCACTGTTTGTATAGATTCTGCAGACAGTTTGCTGCAATGCACTGTTTATATAGACTCTGTGGACAGTTTTCTGTAATGTACTGTTTATATAGACTCTGTACACAGTTTGCTGTAATGCACTGTTTATCTATATACTCTGTAGACAGTTTGCTGTAATGCACTCTTTATATAGACTCTGTAGACTGTTTGCTGTAATGCACAGTTTATATAGACTCTGCAGACAGTTTGCTGTAATGCACTCTTTATATAGCCTCTGCAGACAGTTTGCTGTAATGCGCTGTTTATATAGACTCTGTAGATAGACTGATTGATAGAGCGCTGTTTATATAGACTTTGTAGACTGATTGCTGTTATGCGCTGTTTATATAAACTCTGTCGACTGATTGCTGCAATGCACTGTTTATATAGACTCTGCAGACAGTTTGCTGTAATGCGTTGTTTATATAGACTCTGTTGACTGATTGCTATAGAGCGCTGTTTATATAGACTCTGTAGACTGATTGCTGTAATGCACTGTTTATATAGACTCTGTAGACTGATTGCTGTAATGCACTGTTTATATAGACTCTGTAGACTGTTTGCTGTAATACACTGTTTATAGAGACTCTGTCGACAGTTTGCTGTAATGCAAAGTTTATATAGACTCTGTCAACAGTTTGCTGTAATACACTGTTTCTATGGACTCTGTCGACTGTTTGCTGTGATGCGCTGTTTATATACACTCTCTAGACTGATTGCTGTAATGCACTGTTTATATAGACTCTGCAGACTGATTGCTGTAATGCACTGTTTACATAGACTCTATGGACTGATTGCTGTAATGCGCTGTTTATATAGACTCGGTAAAAAGTTTGCTGTAATGCGCTGTTTATATAGATTCTGTCGACTGTTTGCTGTAATGCACTGTCTATATAGACTCTGTAGACAGTTTGCTGTAATGCAGTGTTTATCTAGACTCTGCAGATAGGTTGCTGTAATGCACTGTTTATATGGACACTGTAGACTGTTTACTGTAATGCATTGTTTATATAGACTCTGTAGACTGATTGCTGTATTGCACTGTTTATATAGACTCTGTAGACTGTTTGCTGTAATGCACTGTTTATATAGACTCTGTGGACTGTTTGCTGTAACGCACAGTTTATATAGACTCTGTCAACAGTTTGCTGTAATACACTGTTTCTATGGACTCTGTCGACTGTTTGCTGTAATGCACTCTTTATATAGACCCTGCAGACTGTCTGCTGTAATGCACTGTTTATATAGACTCTGTCGACTCTTTGCTGTAATGCACTGTTTATATAGACTCTGTAGACTTTTTGCTGTGATGCATTGTTTATATAGACTCTGTAGACTGTTTGCTGTAATACACTGTTTATAGAGACTCTGTAGACAGTTTGCTGTCATGCAAAGTTTATATAGACTCTGTCAACAGTTTGCTGTAATACACTGTTTCTATGGACTCCGTCGACTGTTTGCTGTAATGCGCTGTTTATATACACTCTCTAGACTGTTTGCTGTAATGCACTGTTTATATAGACACTGGAGACAGTTTCCTGTAATGCACTGTTTATATAGACTCTGTAGACAGTTTGCTGTAATGCACTGTTGATATAGACTCTGTAGACAGTTTGCTGTAAAGCACTGTTTATATAGACTCTGTGGACAGTTTGCTGTCATGCACGGTTTATATAGTCTCTGTAGACAGTTTGCTGTAATGCACGGTTTATATAGACTCTGTACACTGTTTGCTGTAATGCACTGTTTATCAAGACTCGGTAGACTGATTGCTGTAATGCACTCTTTATATAGACTCTGTAGACAGTTTGCTGTAATGCACTGTTTATATAGACTCTGACGACTGTTTGCTGTAATGCACTGTTTATCAAGACTCGGTAGACTGATTGCTGTAATGCACAGTTTATATAGACTCTGTAGACAGTTTGCTGTAATGCACTGTTTATATAGATTCTGCAGACAGTTTGCTGCAATGCACTGTATATATAGACTCTGTGGACAGTTTTCTCTAATGTACTGTTTATATAGACTCTGTACACAGTTTGCTGTAATGCACTGTTTATATATATACTCTGGAGACAGTTTGCTGTAATGCACAGTTTATATAGACTTTGTAGACTGATTGCTGTTATGCGCTGTTTATATAAACTCTGTCGACTGATTGCTGCAATGCACTGTTTATATAGACTCTGCAGACAGTTTGCTGCAATGCGTTGTTTATATAGACTCTGTTGACTGATTGCTATAGAGCGCTGTTTATATAGACTCTGTAGACTGATTGCTGTAATGCACTGTTTATATAGACTCTGTAGACTGATTGCTGTAATGCACTGTTTATATAGACTCTGTAGACTGTTTGCTGTAATACACTGTTTATAGAGACTCTGTCGACAGTTTGCTGTAATGCAAAGTTTATATAGACTCTGTCAACAGTTTGCTGTAATACACTGTTTCTATGGACTCTGTCGACTGTTTGCTGTGATGCGCTGTTTATATACACTCTCTAGACTGATTGCTGTAATGCACTGTTTATATAGACTCTGCAGACTGATTGCTGTAATGCACTGTTTACATAGACTCTATGGACTGATTGCTGTAATGCGCTGTTTATATAGACTCGGTAAAAAGTTTGCTGTAATGCGCTGTTTATATAGATTCTGTCGACTGTTTGCTGTAATGCACTGTCTATATAGACTCTGTAGACAGTTTGCTGTAATGCAGTGTTTATCTAGACTCTGCAGATAGGTTGCTGTAATGCACTGTTTATATGGACACTGTAGACTGTTTACTGTAATGCATTGTTTATATAGACTCTGTAGACTGATTGCTGTATTGCACTGTTTATATAGACTCTGTAGACTGTTTGCTGTAATGCACTGTTTATATAGACTCTGTGGACTGTTTGCTGTAACGCACAGTTTATATAGACTCTGTCAACAGTTTGCTGTAATACACTGTTTCTATGGACTCTGTCGACTGTTTGCTGTAATGCACTCTTTATATAGACCCTGCAGACTGTCTGCTGTAATGCACTGTTTATATAGACTCTGTCGACTCTTTGCTGTAATGCACTGTTTATATAGACCCTGCAGACTGTCTGCTGTAATGCACTGTTCATATAGACTCTGTCGACTCTTTGCTGTAATGCACTGTTTATATAGACTCTGTCGACTGTTTGCTGTAATGCACTGTTTATATAGACTCTGTAGACTGATTGCTGTAATGCACTGTTTATATAGACTCTGTCGACAGTTTGCTGTAATGCACTGTTTATATAGACTGTAGACTGATTGCTGTAATGCACTGTTTAGATAGGCTCTGTAGACTGATTGCTTAAAAGGGGCTGTTTATATAGACCCTGTGGACAGTTTGCTGTAATGCGCTGTTTATATAGACTCTGTAGACTGATTGCTGTAATGCACAGTTTATATTGACTCTTTAAACAGTTTGCTGCAATACACTGTTTATGTACACTCTGTAGACTGTTTGCTGTAATGCACTGTTGATATAGACTCTGTAGACAGTTTGCTGTAAAGCACTGTTTATATAGACTCTGTAGACAGTTTGCTGTAATGCACAGTTTATATAGATTCTGTAGACAGTTTGCTGTAATGCACTGTTTATATAGATTCTGCAGACAGTTTGCTGCAATGCACTGTTTATATAGACTCTGTGGACAGTTTGCTGTAATGCACTGTTTATATAGATTCTGCAGACAGTTTGCTGCAATGCACTGTTTATATAGACTCTGTGGACAGTTTTCTCTAATGTACTGTTTATATAGACTCTGTACACAGTTTGCTGTAATGCACTGTTTATATATAGACTCTGGAGACAGTTTGCTGTAATGCACAGTTTATATAGACTCTGGAGACAGTTTGCTGTAATGCACGGTTTATATAGACTCTGTACACTGTTTGCTGTAATGCACTGTTTATCAAGACTCGGTAGACTGATTGCTGTAATGCACTCTTTATATAGACTCTGTAGACAGTTTGCTGTAATGCACTGTTTATATAGACTCTGAAGACTGTTTGCTGTAATGCACTATTTATATAGACTCTGTAGACAGTTTGCTGTAATGCACAGTTTATATAGATTCTGTAGACAGTTTGCTGTAATGCACTGTTTATATAGATTCTGCAGACAGTTTGCTGCAATGCACTGTTTATATAGACTCTGTGGACAGTTTTCTCTAATGTACTGTTTATATAGACTCTGTACACAGTTTGCTGTAATGCACTGTTTATATATATACTCTGGAGACAGTTTGCTGTAATGCACAGTTTATATAGACTCTGGAGACAGTTTGCTGTAATGCACTCTTTATATAGACTCTGTCGACAGTTTGCTGTAAGACATTGTTTATATAGCCTCTTCAGACAGTTTGCTGTAATGCATTGTTTATATAGACTCTGTTGATTGATTGCTGTAATGCACTGTTTATATAGACTCTGTAGACTAATTGCTGTAATGCACTGTTTATATAGACTCTGTAGACTGATTGCTGTAATGCACTATTTTTATAGACTCTGTAGACTGTTTGCTGTAATGCACTGTTTATATAGACTCTGTGGACTGATTGCTGTAATGCGCTGTTTATATAGACTCGGTAAAAAGTTTGCTGTAATGCGCTGTTTATATAGATTCTGTCGACTGTTTGCTGTAATGCACTGTCTATATAGACTCTGTAGACAGTTTGCTGTAATGCAGTGTTTATCTAGACTCTGTAGACTGATTGCTGTAATGCACTGTTTACATAGACTGTCGACTGATTACTGTATTGCACTGTTTATATAGACTCTGTAGACTGTTTGCTGTAATGCACTGTTTATATAGACTCTGAAGACTGTTTGCTGTAATGCACTTTTTGTACAGACTCTGTAGACTGATTGCTGTAATGCACTATTTATATAGACTCTGTAGACAGTTTGCTGTAATACACTTTTTATATAGACTCTGTCGACTCTTTGCTGTAATGCACAGTTTATATCGACTCTGTAGACAGTTTGCTGTAATACATTGTTTATATAGACTCTGCAGACAGTTTGCTGCAATGCACTCTTTATATAGCGTCTGCAGACAGTTTGCTGTAATGCGCTGTTTATATAGACTCTGTAGATAGACTGATTGATTGAGCGCTGTTTATATAGACTTTGTAGACTGATTGCTGTAATGCGCTGTTTATAGAGACTCTGTAGACCGATTGCTGCAATGCACTGTTTATATACACTCTGCAGACAGTTTGCTGTAATGCGTTGTTTATATAGACTCTGTTGACTGATTGCTGTAATGCACTGTTTATATAGACTCTGTAGACTGATTGCTGTAATGCACTGTTTATTTCGACTCTGTCGACAGTTTGCTGTAATGCACTGTTTATTTTGCATCTGTGGACTGATTGCTGTAATGCGCTGTTTTCTAGACTCTGAAGACTGTTTGCTGTAATGCACTATTTATATAGACTCTGTAGACAGTTTGCTGTAATACACTTTTTATATAAACTCTGTCGACTGTTTGCTGTAATGCACAGTTTATATAGATTCTGGAGACAGTTTGCTGTAATGCACTGTTTGTATAGATTCTGCAGACAGTTTGCTGCAATGCACTGTTTATATAGACTCTGTGGACAGTTTTCTGTAATGTACTGTTTATATAGACTCTGTACACAGTTTGCTGTAATGCACTGTTTATCTATATACTCTGTAGACAGTTTGCTGTAATGCACTCTTTATATAGACTCTGTAGACTGTTTGCTGTAATGCACAGTTTATATAGACTCTGCAGACAGTTTGCTGTAATGCACTCTTTATATAGCCTCTGCAGACAGTTTGCAGTAATGCGCTGTTTACATAGACTCTGTAGATATACTGATTGATAGAGCGCTGTTTATATAGACTTTGTAGACTGATTGCTGTTATGCGCTGTTTATATAAACTCTGTCGACTGATTGCTGCAATGCACTGTTTATATAGACTCTGCAGACAGTTTGCTGTAATGCGTTGTTTATATAGACTCTGTTGACTGATTGCTATAGAGCGCTGTTTATATAGACTCTGTAGACTGATTGCTGTAATGCACTGTTTATATAGACTCTGTAGACTGATTGCTGTAATGCACTGTTTATATAGACTCTGTAGACTGTTTGCTGTAATACACTGTTTATAGAGACTCTGTCGACAGTTTGCTGTAATGCAAAGTTTATATAGACTCTGTCAACAGTTTGCTGTAATACACTGTTTCTATGGACTCTGTCGACTGTTTGCTGTGATGCGCTGTTTATATACACTCTCTAGACTGATTGCTGTAATGCACTGTTTATATAGACTCTGCAGACTGATTGCTGTAATGCACTGTTTACATAGACTCTATGGACTGATTGCTGTAATGCGCTGTTTATATAGACTCGGTAAAAAGTTTGCTGTAATGCGCTGTTTATATAGATTCTGTCGACTGTTTGCTGTAATGCACTGTCTATATAGACTCTGTAGACAGTTTGCTGTAATGCAGTGTTTATCTAGACTCTGCAGATAGGTTGCTGTAATGCACTGTTTATATGGACACTGTAGACTGTTTACTGTAATGCATTGTTTATATAGACTCTGTAGACTGATTGCTGTATTGCACTGTTTATATAGACTCTGTAGACTGTTTGCTGTAATGCACTGTTTATATAGACTCTGTGGACTGTTTGCTGTAACGCACAGTTTATATAGACTCTGTCAACAGTTTGCTGTAATACACTGTTTCTATGGACTCTGTCGACTGTTTGCTGTAATGCACTCTTTATATAGACCCTGCAGACTGTCTGCTGTAATGCACTGTTTATATAGACTCTGTCGACTCTTTGCTGTAATGCACTGTTTATATAGACTCTGTAGACTTTTTGCTGTGATGCATTGTTTATATAGACTCTGTAGACTGTTTGCTGTAATACACTGTTTATAGAGACTCTGTAGACAGTTTGCTGTCATGCAAAGTTTATATAGACTCTGTCAACAGTTTGCTGTAATACACTGTTTCTATGGACTCCGTCGACTGTTTGCTGTAATGCGCTGTTTATATACACTCTCTAGACTGTTTGCTGTAATGCACTGTTTATATAGACACTGGAGACAGTTTCCTGTAATGCACTGTTTATATAGACTCTGTAGACAGTTGGCTGTAATGCACTGTTGATATAGACTCTGTAGACAGTTTGCTGTAAAGCACTGTTTATATAGACTCTGTGGACAGTTTGCTGTCATGCACGGTTTATATAGTCTCTGTAGACAGTTTGCTGTAATGCACGGTTTATATAGACTCTGTACACTGTTTGCTGTAATGCACTGTTTATCAAGACTCGGTAGACTGATTGCTGTAATGCACTCTTTATATAGACTCTGTAGACAGTTTGCTGTAATGCACTGTTTATATAGACTCTGACGACTGTTTGCTGTAATGCACTGTTTATCAAGACTCGGTAGACTGATTGCTGTAATGCACTCTTTATATAGACTCTGTAGACAGTTTGCTGTAATGCACTGTTTATATAGATTCTGCAGACAGTTTGCTGCAATGCACTGTTTATATAGACTCTGTGGACAGTTTTCTCTAATGTACTGTTTATATAGACTCTGTACACAGTTTGCTGTAATGCACTGTTTATATATATACTCTGGAGACAGTTTGCTGTAATGCACAGTTTATATAGACTCTGGAGACAGTTTGCTGTAAGACATTGTTTATATAGATTCTGCAGACAGTTTGCTGCAATGCATTCTTTATATAGCCTCTTCAGACAGTTTGCTGTAATGCATTGTTTATATAGACTCTGTTGATTGATTGCTGTAATGCACTGTTTATATAGACTCTGCAGACTAATTGCTGTAATGCACTGTTTATATAGACTCTGTAGACTGATTGCTGTATTGCACTATTTTTATAGACTCTGTAGACTGTTTGCTGTAATGCACTGTTTATATAGACTCTGTGGACTGATTGCTGTAATGCGCTGTTTATATAGACTCGGTAAAAAGTTTGCTGTAATGCGCTGTTTATATAGATTCTGTCGACTGTTTGCTGTAATGCACTGTCTATATAGACTCTGTAGACAGTTTGCTGTAATGCAGTGTTTATCTAGACTCTGCAGACAGTTTGCTGTAATGCACTGTTTATATAGACTCTGTAGACTGATTGCTGTAATGCACTGTTTACATAGACTGTCGACTGATTACTGTATTGCACTGTTTATATAGACTCTGTAGACTGTTTGCTGTAATGCACTGTTTATATAGACTCTGAAGACTGTTTGCTGTAATGCACTTTTTATACAGACTCTGTAGACTGATTGCTGTAATGCACAGTTTATATCGACTCTGTAGACAGTTTGCTGTAATACATTGTTTATATAGACTCTGCAGACAGTTTGCTGCAATGCACTCTTTATATAGCGTCTGCAGACAGTTTGCTGTAATGCGCTGTTTATATAGACTCTGTAGATAGACTGATTGATAGAGCGCTGTTTATATAGACTTTGTAGACCGATTGCTGTAATGCGCTGTTTATATAGACTCTGTAGACCGATTGCTGCAATGCACTGTTTACATACACTCTGCAGACAGTTTGCTGTAATGCGTTGTTTATATAGACTCTGTTGACTGATTGCTGTAATGCACTGTTTATATAGACTCTGTAGACTGATTGCTGTAATGCACTGTTTATATAGACTCTGTCGACAGTTTGCTGTAATGCACTGTTTATATAGCATCTGTGGACTGATTGCTGTAATGCGCTGTTTTCTAGACTCTGTAGACAGTTTGCTGTAATGCACTGTTTATATAGACTCTGAAGACTGTTTGCTGTAATGCACTATTTATATAGACTCTGGAGACAGTTTGCTGTAATACACTTTTTATATAGACTCTGTAGACTGTTTGCTGTAATACACAGTTTATATAGATTCTGTCGACAGTTTGCTGTAATGCACTGTTTGTATAGATTCTGCAGACAGTTTGCTGCAATGCACTGTTTATATAGACTCTGTGGACAGTTTTCTGTAATGTACTGTTTATAAAGACTCTGTACACAGTTTGCTGTAATGCACTGTTTATCTATATACTCTGTAGACAGTTTGCTGCAATGCACTCTTTATATAGCCTCTGCAGACAGTTTGCTGTAATGCGCTGTTTATATAGACTCTGTAGATAGACTGATTGATAGAGCGCTGTTTATATAGACTTTGTAGACTGATTGCTGTTATGCGCTGTTTATATAAACTCTGTAGACTGATTGCTGCAATGCACTGTTTATATAGACTCTGCAGACAGTTTGCTGTAATGCGTTGTTTATATAGACTCTGTTGACTGATTGCTATAGAGCGCTGTTTATATAGACTCTGTAGACTGATTGCTGTAATGCACTCTTTATATAGACTCTGTAGACTGATTGCTGTAATGCACTGTTTATATAGACTCTGTAGACTGATTGCTGTAAAGCACTATTTTTATAGACTCTGCAGACAGTTTGCTGTAATGCACTGTTTAGATAGACTCTATGGACTGATTGCTGTAATGCGCTGTTTCTATAGACTCGGTAAAAAGTTTGCTGTAATGCGCTGTTTATATAGATTCTGTCGACTGTTTGCTGTAATGCACTGTCTATATAGACTCTGTAGACAATTTGCTGTAATGCAGTGTTTATCTAGACTCTGCAGATACGTTGCTGTAATGCACTGTTTATATAGACTCTGTAGACTGATTGCTGTAATGCACTGTTTATATAGACTCTGTAGACTGATTGCTGTAATGCACTATTTATATAGACTCTGTAGACAGTTTGCTGTCATACATTTTTTATATAGACTCTGTCGACTGTTTGCTGTAATGCACAGTTTATAGAGACTCTGTAGACAGTTTGCTGTAATGCACTGTTTATATAGACTCTGTGGACAGTTTTCTGTAATGTACTGTTTATATAGACTGTCGACTGATTACTGTATTGCACTGTTTATATAGACTCTGTAGACTGTTTGCTGTAATGCACTGTTTATATAGACTCTGAAGACTGTTTGCTGTAATGCACTTTTTATACAGACTCTGTAGACTGATTGCTGTAATGCACAGTTTATATCGACTCTGTAGACAGTTTGCTGTAATACATTGTTTATATAGACTCTGCAGACAGTTTGCTGCAATGCACTCTTTATATAGCGTCTGCAGACAGTTTGCTGTAATGCGCTGTTTATATAGACTCTGTAGATAGACTGATTGATAGAGCGCTGTTTATATAGACTTTGTAGACCGATTGCTGTAATGCGCTGTTTATATAGACTCTGTAGACCGATTGCTGCAATGCACTGTTTACATACACTCTGCAGACAGTTTGCTGTAATGCGTTGTTTATATAGACTCTGTTGACTGATTGCTGTAATGCACTGTTTATATAGACTCTGTAGACTGATTGCTGTAATGCACTGTTTATATAGACTCTGTCGACAGTTTGCTGTAATGCACTGTTTATATAGCATCTGTGGACTGATTGCTGTAATGCGCTGTTTTCTAGACTCTGTAGACAGTTTGCTGTAATGCACTGTTTATATAGACTCTGAAGACTGTTTGCTGTAATGCACTATTTATATAGACTCTGGAGACAGTTTGCTGTAATACACTTTTTATATAGACTCTGTAGACTGTTTGCTGTAATACACAGTTTATATAGATTCTGTCGACAGTTTGCTGTAATGCACTGTTTGTATAGATTCTGCAGACAGTTTGCTGCAATGCACTGTTTATATAGACTCTGTGGACAGTTTTCTGTAATGTACTGTTTATAAAGACTCTGTACACAGTTTGCTGTAATGCACTGTTTATCTATATACTCTGTAGACAGTTTGCTGCAATGCACTCTTTATATAGCCTCTGCAGACAGTTTGCTGTAATGCGCTGTTTATATAGACTCTGTAGATAGACTGATTGATAGAGCGCTGTTTATATAGACTTTGTAGACTGATTGCTGTTATGCGCTGTTTATATAAACTCTGTAGACTGATTGCTGCAATGCACTGTTTATATGGACTCTGCAGACAGTTTGCTGTAATGCGTTGTTTATATAGACTCTGTTGACTGATTGCTATAGAGCGCTGTTTATATAGACTCTGTAGACTGATTGCTGTAATGCACTCTTTATATAGACTCTGTAGACTGATTGCTGTAATGCACTGTTTATATAGACTCTGTAGACTGATTGCTGTAAAGCACTATTTTTATAGACTCTGCAGACAGTTTGCTGTAATGCACTGTTTAGATAGACTCTATGGACTGATTGCTGCAATGCGCTGTTTCTATAGACTCGGTAAAAAGTTTGCTGTAATGCGCTGTTTATATAGATTCTGTCGACTGTTTGCTGTAATGCACTGTTTATATAGACTCTGTGGACTGTTTGCTTTAAC
Organism: Pristiophorus japonicus; assembly: GCF_044704955.1. NCBI lineage: Eukaryota > Metazoa > Chordata > Chondrichthyes > Pristiophoridae > Pristiophorus > Pristiophorus japonicus. Next base: position 17,625 of record NW_027254393.1, on the reverse strand, counting down.
GCACAGTTTATATAGACTCTGTAAACAGTTTGCTGTAATACGCTGTTTATATAGAGTCTGTCGACTGTTTGCTGTAATGCACTGTTTATATAGACACTGTAGACTGTTTGCTGTAATGCACTGTTTATATAGACTCTGTAGACTGATTGCTGTATTGCACTGTTTATATAGACTCTGTAGACTGTTTGCTGTAATGCACTGTTTATATAGACTCTGTGGACTGTTTGCTGTAACGCACAGTTTATATAGACTCTGTAGACTGTTTGCTGTAATACACTGTTTATAGAGACTCTGTAGACAGTTTGCTGCAATGCAAAGTTTATATAGACTCTGTCAACAGTTTGCTGTAATACACTGTTTCTATGGACTCTGTCGACTGTTTGCTGTAATGCGCTGTTTATATACACTCTCTAGAGTGTTTGCTGTAATGCACTGTTTATATAGACTCTGGAGACAGTTTCCTGTAATACACTGTTTATATAGACTCTGTAGACAGTTTGCTGTAATGCACTGTTGATATAGACTCTGTAGACAGTTTGCTGTAAAGCACTGTTTATATAGACTCTGTGGACAGTTTGCTGTAATGCACTGTTTATATAGTCTCGTTAGACAGTTTGCTGTAATGCACTGTTTATATAGACTCTGTCGACTGTTTGCTGTAATGCACTGTTTATATAGACTCTGTAGACTGATTGCTGTAATGCACTGTTTATATAGACTCTGTCGACAGTTTGCTGTAATGCACTGTTTATATAGACTGTAGACTGATTGCTGTAATGCACTGTTTAGATTGGCTCTGTAGACTGATTGCTTAAAAGGGGCTGTTTATACAGACCCTGTAGACAGTTTGCTGTAATGCGCTGTTTATATAGACTCTGTAGACTGATTGCTGTAATGCACAGTTTATATTGACTCTTTAAACAGTTTGCTGCAACACACTGTTTATGTACACTCTGTAGACTGTTTGCTGTAATGCACTGTTTATATAGACTCTACACTGTTTGCTGTAATGCACTGTTTATCAAGACTCGGTAGACTGATTGCTGTAATGCACTCTTTATATAGACTCTGTAGACTGTTTGCTGTAATGCACTATTTATATAGACTCTACAGACAGTTTGCTGTAATGCACAGTTTATATAGATTCTGTAGACAGTTTGCTGTAATGCACTGTTTATATAGATTCTGCAGACAGTTTGATGCAATGCACTGTTTATATAGACTCTGTGGACACTTTTCTGTAATGTACTGTTTATATAGACTCTGTGCACAGTTTGCTGTAATGCACTGTTTATACATATACTCTGGAGACAGTTTGCTGTAATGCACAGTTTATATAGACTCTGGAGACAGTTTGCTGTAATGCACTCTTTATATAGACTCTGTCGACAGTTTGCTGTAAGACATTGTTTATATAGACTCTGCAGACAGTTTGCTGCAATGCATTCTTTATATAGCCTCTGCAGACAGTTTGCTGTAATGCATTGTTTATATAGACTCTGTTGACTGATTGCTGTAATGCACTGTTTATATAGACTCTGTAGACTAATTGCTGTAATGCACTGTTTATATAGACTCTGTAGACTGATTGCTGTAATGCACTATTTTTATAGACTCTGTAGACTGTTTGCTGTAATGCACTGTTTATATAGACTCTGTGGACTGATTGCTGTAATGCGCTGTTTATATAGACGCGGTAAAAAGTTTGCTGTAATGCGCTGTTTATATAGATTCTGTCGACTGTTTGCTGTAATGCACTGTCTATATAGACTCTGTAGACAGTTTGCTGTAATGCAGTGTTTATCTAGACTCTGCAGACAGTTTGCTGTAATGCACTGTTTATATAGACTCTGTAGACTGATTGCTGTAATGCACTGTTTACATAGACTCTGAAGACTGTTTGCTGTAATGCACTGTTTATATAGACTCTGTAGACTGATTGCTGTAATGCACTGTTTACATAGACTCTGAAGACTGATTGCTGTAATGCACTATTTATATAGACTCTGTAGACAGTTTGCTGTAATACACTTTTTATATAGACTCTGTCGACTGTTTGCTGTAATGCACAGTTTATATCGACTCTGTAGACAGTTTGCTGTAATACATTGTTTATATAGACTCTGCAGACAGTTTGCTGCAATGCACTCTTTATATAGCGTCTGCAGACAGTTTGCTGTAATGCGCTGTTTTATAGACTCTGTAGATAGACTGATTGATAGAGCGCTGTTTATATAGACTTTGTAGACTGATTGCTGTAATGCGCTGTTTATATAGACTCTGTAGACCGATTGCTGCAATGCACTGTTTATATAGACTCTGCAGACAGTTTGCTGTAATGCGTTGTTTATATAGACTCTGTTGACTGATTGCTGTAATGCACTGTTTATATAGACTCTGTAGACTGATTGCTGTAATGCACTGTTTATATAAACTCTGTAGACAGTTTGCTGTAATGCACTGTTTATATTGCATCTGTGGACTGATCGCTGTAATGCGCTGTTTAGAAAGACTCGGTAAAAAGTTTGCTGTAATGCGCTGTTTATATAGACTCTGTAGACAGTTTGCTGTAATGCACTATTTATATAGACTCTGAAGACTGTTTGCTGTAATGCACTCTTTATATAGACTCTGTAGACAGTTTGTTGTAATGCACTGTTTATACAGACTCTGAAGACTGTTTGCTGTAATGCACTATTTATATAGACTCTGCAGACAGTTTGCTGTAATACACTTTTTATATAGACTCTGTAGACTGTTTGCTGTAATGCACAGTTTATATAGATTCTGTAGACAGTTTGCTGTAATGCACTGTTTATATAGATTCTGTGGACAGTTTGCTGCAATGCACTGTTTATATAGACTCTGTGGACAGTTTTCTGTAATGTACTGTTTTTTAGACTCTGTAAACAGTTTGCTGTAATGCACTGTTTATCTATATACTCTGTAGACAGTTTGCTGTAATGCACTCTTTATATAGACTCTGTAGACTGTTTGCTGTAATGCACAGTTTATATAGACTCTGGAGACAGTTTGCTGTAATGCACTCTTTATATAGACTCTGTAGACAGTTTGCTGTAATGCGCTGTTTATATAGACTCTGTCGATAGACTGATTGATAGAGCGCTGTTTATATAGACTTTGTAGACTGATTGCTGTTATGCGCTGTTTATATAAACTCTGTAGACTGATTGCTGCAATGCACTGTTTATATAGACTCTGCAGACAGTTTGCTGTAATGCGTCGTTTATATCGACTCTGTTGACTGATTGCTATAGAGCGCTGTTTATATAGACTCTGTAGACTGATTGCTGTAATGCACTGTTTATATAGACTCTGTAGACTGATTGCTGTAATGCACTGTTTATATAGACTCTGTAGACTGATTGCTGTAACGCACTATTTTTATAGACTCTGTAGACAGTTTGCTGTAATGCACTGTTTATATAGACTCTGTGGACTGATTGCTGTAATGCGCTGTTTCTATAGATTCTGTCGACTGTTTGCTGTAATGCACTGTCTATATAGACTCTGTGGACAGTTTGCTGTAATGCAGTGTTTATCTAGACTCTGCAGATAGGTTGCTGTAATGCACTGTTTATATAGACTCTGTAGACTGATTGCTGTAATGCACTATTTATATAGACTCTGTAGACAGTTTGCTGTCATACACTTTTTATATAGACTCTGTCGACTGTTTGCTGTAATGCACAGTTTATAGAGACTCTGTAGACAGTTTGCTGTTATGCATTGTTTATATAGGCTCTGTGCACAGTTTTCTGTAATGTACTGTTTATATGGACTCTGTACAAAGTTTGCTGTAATGCACTGTTTATATAGACTCTGCAGACTGTTTGCTGTAATGCACTGTTCATATAGACTCTGGAGACAGTTTGCTGTAATGCACTCTTTATATAGACTCTGCAGACAGTTTGCTGCAATGCACTCTTTATATAGCCTCTGCAGACAGTTTGCTGTAATGCGCTGTTTATATAGACTCTGTAGATCGACTGATTGATAGAGCGCTGTTTATATCGACTCTGTAGACTGATTGCTGTAATGTGCTGTTTATATAGACTCTGTTGACTGATTGCTGTAATGCACTGTTTATATAGACACTGTAGACTGTTTGCTGTAATGCACTGTTTATATAGACTCTGTAGACTGATTGCTGTAATGCACTGTTTATATAGACACTGTAGACTGTTTGCTGTAATGCACTGTTTATATAGACTCTGTAGACAGTTTGCTGTAATGCACTGTTTATATAGACTCTGTAGACTGATTGCTGTATTGCACTGTTTATATAGACTCTGTAGACTGTTTGCTGTAATGCAATGTTTATATAGACTCTGTGGACTGTTTGCTTTAACGCACAGTTTATATAGACTCTGTAAACAGTTTGCTGTAATGCACTGTTTATATAGAGTCTGTCGACTGTTTGCTGTAATGCACTGTTTATATAGACACTGTAGACAGTTTGCTGCAATGCACTGTTTATATAGACTCTGTAGACTGATTGCTGTATTGCACTGTTTATATAGACTCTGTAGACAGTTTGCTGTAATGCACTGTTTATATAGACTCTGTGGACTGTTTACTGTAACGCACAGTTTATATAGACTCTGTCGACTCTTTGTTGTAATGCACTGTTTATATAGACTCTGTAGACTTTTTGCTGTAATGCATTGTTTATATAGACTCTGTAGACAGTTTGCTGTAATGCAAAGTTTATATAGACTCTGTCAACAGTTTGCTGTAATACACTGTTTCTATGGACTCTGTCGACTGTTTGCTGTAATGCGCTGTTTATATACACTCTCTAGACTGTTTGCTGTAATGCACTGTTTATATAGACTCTGGAGACAGTTTCCTGTAATGCACTGTTTATATAGACTCTGCAGACAGTTTGGCTGTAATGCACTGTTGATATAGACTCTGTGGACAGTTTGCTGTAAAGCACTGTTTATATAGACTCTGTGGACAGTTTGCTGTAATGCACTGTTTATATAGTCTCGTTAGACAGTTTGCTGCAATGCACTGTTTATATAGACTCTGTCGACTGTTTGCTGTAATGCACTGTTTATATAGACTCTGTAGACTGATTGCTGTAATGCACTGTTTATATAGACTCTGTCGACAGTTTGCTGTAATGCACTGTTTATATAGACTGTAGACTGATTGCTGTAATGCACTGTTTAGATAGGCTCTGTAGACTGATTGCTTAAAAGGGGCTGTTTATATAGGCCCTGTAGACAGTTTGCTGTAATGCGCTGTTTATATAGACTCTGTAGACTGATTGCTGTAATGCACAGTTTATATTGACTCTTTAAACAGTTTGCTGCAAGACACTGTTTATGTACACTCTGTAGACTGTTTGCTGTAATGCACTGTTGATATAGACTCTGTAGACAGTTTGCTGTAAAGCACTGTTTACATAGACTCTGTGGACAGTTTGCTGTAATGCACTGTTTATATAGTCTCTGTAGACAGTTTGCTGTAATGCACAGTTTATATAGACTCTGTACACTGTTTGCTGTTATGCACTGTTTATCAAGACTCGGTAGACTGATTGCTGTAAAGCACTCTTTATATAGACTCTGTAGACAGTTTGCTGAAATGCACTGTTTATATAGACTCTGAAGACTGTTTGCTGTAATGCACTATTTATATAGACTCTGTAGACAGTTTGCTGTAATGCACAGTTTATATAGATTCTGTAGACATTTTGCTGTAATGCACTGTTTATATAGATTCTGCAGACAGTTTGCTGCAATGCACTGTTTATATAGACTCTGTGGACAGTTTTCTGTAATGTCCTGTTTATATAGACTCTGTACACAGTTTGCTGTAATGCACTGTTTATATATATACTCTGGAGACAGTTTGCTGTAATGCACAGTTTATATAGACTCTGGAGCAGGTTGCTGTAATGCACTCTTTATATAGACTCTGTCGACAGTTTGCTGTAAGACATTGTTTATATAGACTCTGCAGACAGTTTGCTGCAATGCATTCTTTATATAGCCTCTGCAGACAGTTTGCTGTAATGCATTGTTTATATAGACTCTGTTGACTGATTGCTGTAATGCACTGTTTATATAGACTCTGTAGACTAATTGCTGTAATGCACTGTTTATATAGACTCTGTAGACTGATTGCTGTAATGCACTATTTTTATAGACTCTGTAGACTGTTTGCTGTGATGCACTGTTTATATAGACTCTGTGGACTGATTGCTGTAATGCGCTGTTAATATAGACTCGGTAAAAAGTTTGCTGTAATGCGCTGTTTATATATATACTCTGGAGACAGTTTGCTGTAATGCACAGTTTATATAGATTCTGTAGACATTTTGCTGTAATGCACTGTTTATATAGATTCTGCAGACAGTTTGCTGCAATGCACTGTTTATATAGACTCTGTGGACAGTTTTCTGTAATGTCCTGTTTATATAGACTCTGTACACAGTTTGCTGTAATGCACTGTTTATATATATACTCTGGAGACAGTTTGCTGTAATGCACAGTTTATATAGACTCTGGAGCAGGTTGCTGTAATGCACTCTTTATATAGACTCTGTCGACAGTTTGCTGTAAGACATTGTTTATATAGACTCTGCAGACAGTTTGCTGCAATGCATTCTTTATATAGCCTCTGCAGACAGTTTGCTGTAATGCATTGTTTATATAGACTCTGTTGACTGATTGCTGTAATGCACTGTTTATATAGACTCTGTAGACTAATTGCTGTAATGCACTGTTTATATAGACTCTGTAGACTGATTGCTGTAATGCACTATTTTTATAGACTCTGTAGACTGTTTGCTGTGATGCACTGTTTATATAGACTCTGTGGACTGATTGCTGTAATGCGCTGTTAATATAGACTCGGTAAAAAGTTTGCTGTAATGCGCTGTTTATATAGATTCTGTCGACTGTTTGCTGTAATGCACTGTCTATATAGACTCTGAAGACTGTTTGCTGTAATGCACTATTTATATAGGCTCTGTAGACAGTTTGCTGTAATGCACTATTTATATAGACTCTGTAGACAGTTTGCTGTAATGCACAGTTTATATAGATTCTGTAGACAGTTTGCTGTAATGCACTGTTTATATAGATTCTGCAGACAGTTTGCTGCAATGCACTGTTTATATAGACTCTGTGGACAGTTTTCTGTAATGTCCTGTTTATATAGACTCTGTACACAGTTTGCTGTAATGCACTGTTTATATATATACTCTGGAGACAGTTTGCTGTAATGCACAGTTTCTATAGACTCTGGAGACAGTTTGCTGTAATGCACTCTTTATATAGACTCTGTCGACAGTTTGCTGTAAGACATTGTTTATATAGACTCTGCAGACAGTTTGCTGCAATGCATTCTTTATATAGCCTCTGCAGACAGTTTGCTGTAATGCATTGTTTATATAGACTCTGTTGACTGATTGCTGTAATGCACTGTTTATATAGACTCTTTAGACTAATTGCTGTAATGCACTGTTTATATAGACTCTGTAGACTGATTGCTGTAATGCACTATTTTTATAGACTCTGTAGACTGTTTGCTGTGATGCACTGTTTATATAGACTCTGTGGACTGATTGCTGTAATGCGCTGTTTATATAGACTCGGTAAAAAGTTTGCTGTAATGCGCTGTTTATATAGATTCTGTCGACTGTTTGCTGCAATGCACTGTCTATATAGACTCTGTAGACAGTTTGCTGTAATGTAGTCTTTATCTAGACTCTGCAGACAGTTTGCTGTAATGCACTGTTTATATAGACTCTGTAGACTGATTGCTGTAATGCACTGTTTACATAGACTGTCGACTGATTGCTGTAATGCACTTTTTGTACAGACTCTGTAGACTGATTGCTGTAATGCACTATTTATATAGACTCTGGAGACAGTTTGCTGTAATACACTTTTTATATAGACTCTGTCGACTGTTTGCTGTAATGCACAGTTTATATCGACTCTGTAGACAGTTTTCTGTAATACATTGTTTATATAGACTCTGCAGACAGTTTGCTGCAATGCACTCTTTATATAGCGTCTGCAGACAGTTTGCTGTAATGTGCTGTTTATATAGACTCTGTAGATAGACTGATTGATAGAGCGCTGTTTTTCTAGACTTTGTAGACTGATTGCTGTAATGCGCTGTTTATATAGACTCTGTAGACCGATTGCTGCAATGCACTGTTTATATACACTCTGCAGACAGTTTGCTGTAACGAATTGTTTATATAGACTCTGTAGACTGATTGCTGTAATGCACTGTTTATATAGACTCTGTAGACTGATTGCTGTAATGCACTGTTTATATAGACTCTGTAGACAGTTTGCTGTAATGCACTGTTTATATAGCATCTGTGGACTGATTGCTGTAATGCGCTGTTTAGAAAGACTCGGTAAAAAGTTTGCTGTAATGCGCTGTTTATATAGACTCTGTCGACAGTTTGCTGTAATGCACTGTCTATGTAGACTCTGTAGACAGTTTGCTGTAATGCACTGTTTATATAGACTCTGTAGACTGATTGCTGTAATGCACTGTTTATATAGACTGTAGACTGATTGCTGTATTGCACTTTTTATATAGACTCTGTAGACTATTTGCTGTAATGCACTGTTTATATAGACTCTGAAGACTGTTTGCTGTAATGCACTATTTATATAGACTCTGTAGACAGTTTGCTGTAATACACTTTTTATATAGACTCTGTCGACTGTTTTCTGAAATGTACTGTTTATATAGACTCTGTCGACAGTTTGCTGTAATGCACTGTTTATAGAGTCTGTAGACAGTTTGCTGCAATGCACTGTTTATCTAGACTCTGCAGATAGGTTGCTGTAATGCACTGTTTATATAGACTCTGTAGACTGATTGCTGTAATGCACTGTTTATATATATACTCTGTAGACAGTTTGCTATAATGGACAGTTTATATAGACTCTTTAAACAGTTTGCTGTAATACACTGTTTATATACACTCTGCAGACTGTTTGCTGTAATGCACTGTTCATATAGACTCTGGAGACAGTTTGCTGTAATGCACTCTTTATATAGACTCTGCAGACAGTTTGCTGCAATGCACTCTTTATATAGCCTCTGCAGACAGTTTGCTGTAATGCACTGTTTATATAGACTCTGTAGATCGACTGATTGATAGAGCGCTGTTTATATAGACTCTGTAGACTGATTGCTGTAATGTGCTGTTTATATAGACTCTGTAGACTGATTGCTGTAATGCACTGTTTATATAGACACTGTAGACTGTTTGCTGTAATGCACTGTTTATATAGACTCTGTAGACTGATTGCTGTAATGCACTGTTTATATAGACACTGTAGACTGTTTGCTGTAATGCACTGTTTATATAGACTCTGCAGACAGTTTGCTGTAATGCACTGTTTATATAGACTCTGTAGACTGATTGCTGTATTGCACTGTTTATATAGACTCTGTAGACTGTTTGCTGTAATGCAATGTTTATATAGACTCTGTGGACTGTTTGCTTTAACGCACAGTTTATATAGACTCTGTAAACAGTTTGCTGTAATACGCTGTTTATATAGAGTCTGTCGACTGTTTGCTGTAATGCACTGTTTATATAGACACTGTAGACAGTTTGCTGCAATGCACTGTTTATATAGACTCTGTAGACTGATAGCTGTATTGCACTGTTTATATAGACTCTGCAGACAGTTTGCTGTAATGCACTGTTTATATAGACTCTGTGGACTGTTTGCTGTAACGCACAGTTTATATAGACTCTGTCAACAGTTTGCTGTAATACACTGTTTCTATGGACTCTGTCGACTGTTTGCTGTAATGCACTCTTTATATCGACCCTGCAGACTGTCTGCTGTAATGCACTGTTTATATAGACTCTGTCGACTCTTTGTTGTAATGCACTGTTTATATAGACTCTGTAGACTTTTTGCTGTAATGCATTGTTTATATAGACTCTGTAGACTGTTTGCTGTAATACACTGTTTATAGAGACTCTGTAGACAGTTTGCTGTAATGCAAAGTTTATATAGACTCTGTCAACAGTTTGCTGTAATACACTGTTTCTATGGACTCTGTCGACTGTTTGCTGTAATGCGCTGTTTATATACACTCTCTAGACTGTTTGCTGTAATGCACTGTTTATATAGACTCTGGAGACAGTTTCCTGTAATGCACTGTTTATATAGACTCTGCAGACAGTTTGGCTGTAATGCACTGTTGATATAGACTCTGTGGACAGTTTGCTGTAAAGCACTGTTTATATAGACTCTGTGGACAGTTTGCTGTAATGCACTGTTTATATAGTCTCGTTAGACAGTTTGCTGCAATGCACTGTTTATATAGACTCTGTCGACTGTTTGCTGTAATGCACTGTTTATATAGACTCTGTAGACTGATTGCTGTAATGCACTGTTTATATAGACTCTGTCGACAGTTTGCTGTAATGCACTGTTTATATAGACTGTAGACTGATTGCTGTAATGCACTGTTTAGATAGGCTCTGTAGACTGATTGCTTAAAAGGGGCTGTTTATATAGGCCCTGTAGACAGTTTGCTGTAATGCGCTGTTTATATAGACTCTGTAGACTGATTGCTGTAATGCACAGTTTATATTGACTCTTTAAACAGTTTGCTGCAAGACACTGTTTATGTACACTCTGTAGACTGTTTGCTGTAATGCACTGTTGATATAGACTCTGTAGACAGTTTGCTGTAAAGCACTGTTTACATAGACTCTGTGGACAGTTTGCTGTAATGCACTGTTTATATAGTCTCTGTAGACAGTTTGCTGTAATGCACAGTTTATATAGACTCTGTACACTGTTTGCTGTAATGCACTGTTTATCAAGACTCGGTAGACTGATTGCTGTAATGCACTCTTTATATAGACTCTGTAGACAGTTTGCTGTAATGCACTGTTTATATAGACTCTGAAGACTGTTTGCTGTAATGCACTATTTATATAGACTCTGTAGACAGTTTGCTGTAATGCACAGTTTATATAGATTCTGTAGACATTTTGCTGTAATGCACTGTTTATATAGATTCTGCAGACAGTTTGCTGCAATGCACTGTTTATATAGACTCTGTGGACAGTTTTCTGTAATGTCCTGTTTATATAGACTCTGTACACAGTTTGCTGTAATGCACTGTTTATATATATACTCTGGAGACAGTTTGCTGTAATGCACAGTTTATATAGACTCTGGAGCAGGTTGCTGTAATGCACTCTTTATATAGACTCTGTCGACAGTTTGCTGTAAGACATTGTTTATATAGACTCTGCAGACAGTTTGCTGCAATGCATTCTTTATATAGCCTCTGCAGACAGTTTGCTGTAATGCATTGTTTATATAGACTCTGTTGACTGATTGCTGTAATGCACTGTTTATATAGACTCTGTAGACTAATTGCTGTAATGCACTGTTTATATAGACTCTGTAGACTGATTGCTGTAATGCACTATTTTTATAGACTCTGTAGACTGTTTGCTGTGATGCACTGTTTATATAGACTCTGTGGACTGATTGCTGTAATGCGCTGTTAATATAGACTCGGTAAAAAGTTTGCTGTAATGCGCTGTTTATATAGATTCTGTCGACTGTTTGCTGTAATGCACTGTCTATATAGACTCTGCAGACAGTTTGCTGTAATGCAGTGTTTATCTAGACTCTGCAGACAGTTTGCTGTAATGCACTGTTTATATAGACTCTGAAGACTGTTTGCTGTAATGCACTATTTATATAGACTCTGTAGACAGTTTGCTGTAATGCACAGTTTATATAGATTCTGTAGACAGTTTGCTGTAATGCACTGTTTATATAGATTCTGCAGACAGTTTGCTGCAATGCACTGTTTATATAGACTCTGTGGACAGTTTTCTGTAATGTCCTGTTTATATAGACTCTGTACACAGTTTGCTGTAATGCACTGTTTATATATATACTCTGGAGACAGTTTGCTGTAATGCACAGTTTCTATAGACTCTGGAGACAGTTTGCTGTAATGCACTCTTTATATAGACTCTGTCGACAGTTTGCTGTAAGACATTGTTTATATAGACTCTGCAGACAGTTTGCTGCAATGCATTCTTTATATAGCCTCTGCAGACAGTTTGCTGTAATGCATTGTTTATATAGACTCTGTTGACTGATTGCTGTAATGCACTGTTTATATAGACTCTTTAGACTAATTGCTGTAATGCACTGTTTATATAGACTCTGTAGACTGATTGCTGTAATGCACTATTTTTATAGACTCTGTAGACTGTTTGCTGTGATGCACTGTTTATATAGACTCTGTGGACTGATTGCTGTAATGCGCTGTTTATATAGACTCGGTAAAAAGTTTGCTGTAATGCGCTGTTTATATAGATTCTGTCGACTGTTTGCTGCAATGCACTGTCTATATAGACTCTGTAGAAAGTTTGCTGTAATGTAGTGTTTATCTAGACTCTGCAGACAGTTTGCTGTAATGCACTGTTTATATAGACTCTGTAGACTGATTGCTGTAATGCACTTTTTGTACAGACTCTGTAGACTGATTGCTGTAATGCACTATTTATATAGACTCTGGAGACAGTTTGCTGTAATACACTTTTTATATAGACTCTGTCGACTGTTTGCTGTAATGCACAGTTTATATCGACTCTGTAGACAGTTTGCTGTAATACATTGTTTATATAGACTCTGCAGACAGTTTGCTGCAATGCACTCTTTATATAGCGTCTGCAGACAGTTTGCTGTAATGTGCTGTTTATATAGACTCTGTAGATAGACTGATTGATAGAGCGCTGTTTATATAGACTTTGTAGACTGATTGCTGTAATGCGCTGTTTATATAGACTCTGTAGACCGATTGCTGCAATGCACTGTTTATATACACTCTGCAGACAGTTTGCTGTAACGAATTGTTTATATAGACTCTGTAGACTGATTGCTGTAATGCACTGTTTATATAGACTCTGTAGACTGATTGCTGTAATGCACTGTTTATATAGACTCTGTAGACAGTTTGCTGTAATGCACTGTTTATATAGCATCTGTGGACTGATTGCTGTAATGCGCTGTTTAGAAAGACTCGGTAAAAAGTTTGCTGTAATGCGCTGTTTATATAGACTCTGTCGACAGTTTGCTGTAATGCACTGTCTATGTAGACTCTGTAGACAGTTTGCTGTAATGCACTGTTTATATAGACTCTGTAGACTGATTGCTGTAATGCACTGTTTATATAGACTGTAGACTGATTGCTGTATTGCACTTTTTATATAGACTCTGTAGACTATTTGCTGTAATGCACTGTTTATATAGACTCTGAAGACTGTTTGCTGTAATGCACTATTTATATAGACTCTGTAGACAGTTTGCTGTAATACACTTTTTATATAGACTCTGTCCACTGTTTTCTGAAATGTACTGTTTATATAGACTCTGTCGACAGTTTGCTGTAATGCACTGTTTATAGAGTCTGTAGACAGTTTGCTGCAATGCACTGTTTATCTAGACTCTGCAGATAGGTTGCTGTAATGCACTGTTTATATAGACTCTGTAGACTGATTGCTGTAATGCACTGTTTATATATATACTCTGTAGACAGTTTGCTATAATGGACAGTTTATATAGACTCTTTAAACAGTTTGCTGTAATACACTGTTTATATACACTCTGCAGACTGTATCCTGTAATGCACTGTTTATATAGAATCTGCAGACTGTTTGCTGTAAGTCACATGTTCATATAGACTCTGGAGACAGTTTGCTGCAATGCACTCTTTATATAGACTCTATAGACAGTTTGCTGTAATACATTGTTTATATAGACTCTGCAGACAGTTTGCTGTAATGCGCTGTTTATATAGACTCTGTAGATAGACTGATTGATAGAGCGCTGTTTATATAGACTCTGTAGACTGATTGCTGTAATGCGCTGTTTATATAGACTCTGTAGACCGATTGCTGCAATGCACTGTTTATATACACTCTGCAGACAGTTTGCTGTAATGCGTTGTTTATATAGACTCTGTTGACTGATTGCTGTAATGCACTGTTTATACAGACTCTGTAGACTGATTGCTGTAATGCACTGTTTATATAGACTCTGCAGACAGTTTGCTGTAATGCACTGTTTATATAGCATCTGTGGACTGATTGCTGTAATGCGCTGTTTAGAAAGACTCGGTAAAAAGTTTGCTGTAATGCGCTGTTTATATAGACTCTGTCGACAGTTTGCTGTAATGCACTGTCTATATAGACTCTGTAGACAGTTTGCTGTAATGCACTGTTTATGTAGGCTCTGTAGACTGTTTGCTGTAATGCACTGTTTATATAGACTCTGTAGACTGTTTGCTGTAATGCACTGTTTATATAGACTCTGAAGACTGTTTGCTGTAATGCACTATTTATATAGACTCTGTAGACAGTTTGCTGTAATACACTTTTTATGTAGACTCTGTCGACTGTTTGCTGTAATGCACAGTTTATTTAGACTCTGTAGACAGTTTGCTGTAATGCACTGTTTATAGAGATTCTGTAGACAGTTTGCTGCAATGCACTGTTTATATACACTCTGTGGACAGTTTTCTGTAATGTACTGTCTATATAGACTCTGTACACAGTTTGCTGTAATGCACTGTTTATATATATACTCTGTCGACAGTTTGCTGTAATGCACAGTTTATATAGACTCTTTAAACAGTTTGCTGTAATACACTGTTTATATAGACTCTGTAGACAGTTTGCTGTAATACATTGTTTATATAGACTCTGCAGACAGTTTGCTGTAATGCGCTGTTTATATAGACTCTGTAGATAGACTGATTGATAGAGGGCTGTTTATAGAGACTCTGTAGACTGATTGCTGTAATGCGCTGTTTATATAGACTCTGTAGACTGATTGCTGCAATGCACTCTTTATATACACTCTGCAGACAGTTTGCTGTAATGCGTTGTTTATATAAACTCTGTTGACTGATTGCTATAGAGAGCTGTTTATATAGACTCTGTCGACTGTTTGCTGTAATGCACAGTTTATATAGACTCTGTAGACAGTTTGCTGTAATGCACTGTTTATATAGATTCTGTAGACAGTTTGCTGCAATGCACTCTTTATATAGACTCCGTGGACAGTTTTCTGTAATGTACTGTCTATATAGACTCTGTACACAGTTTGCTGTAATGCACTGTTTATATATATACTCTGTAGACAGTTTGCTGTAATGCACAGTTTATATAGACTCTGTAGACAGTTTGCTGTAATACACTGTTTATATACACTCTGTAGACTGTTTGCTGTAATGCACTGTTTATATAGACTCTGCAGACTGTTTGCTGTAAGTCACTGTTCATATAGACTCTGGAGACAGTTTGCTGTAATGCGCTGTTTATATAGACTCTGTAGATAGACTGATTGATAGTGCGCTGTTTATATAGACTCTGTAGACTGATTGCTATAGCGCGCTGTTTATATAGACTCTGTAGACTGATTGCTGCAATGCACTGTTTATATACACTCTGCAGACAGTTTGCTGTAATGCGTTGTTTATATAGACTCTGTAGACTGATTGCTATAGAGCGCTGTTTATATAGACTCTGTAGACTGTTTGCTGTAATGCACTGTTTATATAGACTCTGAAGACTGTTTGCTGTAATGCACTATTTATATAGACTCTGTAGACAGTTTGCTGTAATGCACTGTTTATATAGACTCTGTGGACAGTTTTCTGTAATGTACTGTCTATATAGACTCTGTACACAGTTTGCTGTAATGCACTGTTTATATAGACTCTGCAGACAGTTTGCTGTAATACACTGTTTATATACACTCTGTAGACTGTTTGCTGTAATGCACTGTTTATATAGACTCTGCAGACTGTTTGCTGTAAGTCACTATTCATATAGACTCTGGATACAGTTTGCTGTAATGCACTCTTTATATAGACTCTACAGACAGTTTGCTGTAATACATTGTTTATATAGACTCTGCAGACAGTTTGCTGTAATGCGCTGTTATTATAGACTCTGTAGATAGACTGATTGATAGAGGGCTGTTTATATAGACTCTGTACACTGATTGCTGCAATGCAATGTTTATAGAGACTCTGCAGACAGTTTGCTGTAATGCACTGTTTATATAGCATCTGTGGACTGATTGCTGTAATGCGCTGTTTAGAAAGACTCGGTAAAAAGTTTGCTGTAATGCGCTGTTTATATAGACTCTGTCGACAGTTTGCTGTAATGCACTGTCTATATAGACTCTGTAGACAGTTTGCTGTAATGCACTGTTTATGTAGGCTCTGTAGACTGTTTGCTGTAATGCACTGTTTATATAGACTCTGTAGACTGTTTGCTGTAATGCACTGTTTATATAGACTCTGAAGACTGTTTGCTGTAATGCACTATTTATATAGACTCTGTAGACAGTTTGCTGTAATACACTTTTTATGTAGACTCTGTCGACTGTTTGCTGTAATGCACAGTTTATTTAGACTCTGTCGACAGTTTGCTGTAATGCACTGTTTATAGAGATTCTGTAGACAGTTTGCTGCAATGCACTGTTTATATAGACTCTGTAGACTGATTGCTGTAATGCACTGTTTATATAGACTGTAGACTGATTGCTGTATTGCACTTTTTATATAGACTCTGTAGACTATTTGCTGTAATGCACTGTTTATATAGACTCTGAAGACTGTTTGGTGTAATGCACTATTTATATAGACTCTGTAGACAGTTTGCTGTAATACACTTTTTATATAGACTCTGTCCACTGTTTTCTGAAATGTACTGTTTATATAGACTCTGTCGACAGTTTGCTGTAATGCACTGTTTATAGAGTCTGTAGACAGTTTGCTGCAATGCACTGTTTATCTAGACTCTGCAGATAGGTTGCTGTAATGCACTGTTTATATAGACTCTGTAGACTGATTGCTGTAATGCACTGTTTATATATATACTCTGTAGACAGTTTGCTATAATGGACAGTTTATATAGACTCTTTAAACAGTTTGCTGTAATACACTGTTTATATACACTCTGTAGACTGTTTCCTGTAATGCACTGTTTATATAGAATCTGCAGACTGTTTGCTGTAAGTCACATGTTCATATAGACTCTGGAGACAGTTTGCTGTAATGCACTCTTTATATAGACTCTATAGACAGTTTGCTGTAATACATTGTTTATATAGACTCTGCAGACAGTTTGCTGTAATGCGCTGTTTATATAGACTCTGTAGATAGACTGATTGATAGAGCGCTGTTTATATAGACTCTGTAGACTGATTGCTGTAATGCGCTGTTTATATAGACTCTGTAGACCGATTGCTGCAATGCACTGTTTATATACACTCTGCAGACAGTTTGCTGTAATGCGTTGTTTATATAGACTCTGTTGACTGATTGCTGTAATGCACTGTTTATACAGACTCTGTAGACTGATTGCTGTAATGCACTGTTTATATAGACTCTGCAGACAGTTTGCTGTAATGCACTGTTTATATAGCATCTGTGGACTGATTGCTGTAATGCGCTGTTTAGAAAGACTCGGTAAAAAGTTTGCTGTAATGCGCTGTTTATATAGACTCTGTCGACAGTTTGCTGTAATGCACTGTC